>NW_026596117.1:8450024-8501365 GCF_907164565.1 Psammomys obesus | reverse complement strand
GTGTGTGTGTGTGTGTGTGTGTGTGTGTGTGTGTGTGTGTGTGTGTGTCTTCTGGAGGCTGGTTTACCTTGGTTAATATATTGTCCATAGTCAGGTTTATTTTCCTGCCATCCAACAACCTGACCTCATTTTTATTCATTACATGATAATTTTAACAGCAGATCTAGGGTTCATCCTCCAAAATCATTAACTCATATTTCATTTGACTGAAAAATACTTTCGCTGGGACACATTTGATCTTTTAGGTCTTTATGGAGAACATGTAGTCACATCACCACTTTATTTCCACAGGATGCATTCATATTATTATTTTGCTAAAAAAAAAAATCTCAACTTTACCTTCATAAAACAATGATCATTTGATATAGTTCCTCCTTTCTGAGAGCCAGAAACCAGGGTGGTTCTTTGTCAAAGAGGCTACAGTCAAATTATATGGTGTTAATTGCTTCAAAGAGCTAAAGAAATGATAGGCAGGTTGGAGAGATGGCTCAGTAGTTAAGAGCACTGTCTGCTCTTATAGAGGTCCTAAATTCAATACCCAGCAATCATATGGTAGGTCACAACAATCTATAGTGGGATGTGATGATTTCTGGCATGCATGCATATGTGCAGGTAAAACAATCATATACATAAAATAAACAAATATTTTTTTTGAGGAAAGGATAAGAGTATTTTTTTTTAATTTTTCTTCACAATTTATTCATTATATATCTGGATTGAAGCTCCCTTCCTCAACTCCTCCCAACCCCACTCTCCTTCCCTCTTCTTCTCATCCTGTTCCCTAGTCCACTGAAAGAGGGCCTTCTCCACTATTACTATCTGTTCAAAGCTTGTTAAGGCAGCATCATTAGGGGCACGTGATTAGAGAGCAGTCAGCTGAGTTCATGATAGAAGCAGCCCATGATCCCCTCACTCAGAGATCCACATGGAGACTGAGCTGCCAATCTACCACATCTGAGCAGGAGGTCTATGTCCTCTCTAGGCATGGTCTCCATTTGGTGCATCACCCTCTGCAAGAACCCTTGGGCTCAGATCTTTTGGTTTTTTTATGTCCTTGTGGGGGTCCTGTCCCCTCCATGTCCCTCTAATCCCACTTCTCTCTTCCTCCACAAGACTCCCTGCACTCTCCCTAGAGTTTGGCCCATAGTCTCAGCATCTGCTTCAATCCCCTGTTGGGTGAATACTTTCAGAGGACCTTCTGTAGCAGACTCCCATCCTGTTTCCTCTCTTCCAACACTTCTGGTGTCTGTCCTGTTTGCCATTCTGAATGAGATTTAAGCATCTTCCCTAGGGTTCTATTTAATGTTTAGCTACTTTAGGTCTGTAGATGGCTGTCCTATATTATACGGCTAATATCCACTTATTAGTGAATGTATACCATGCCTGTCTCTGCTTCTGGATTATCTCACTCAGGATGATCTCTTCTAGTTCCATCTATTTACCTGCAACTTTCATAATTTCCTTGTTTTTAATAGCTGAGTAGTGTCCCATTGTGCAGATGTACCACAATTTCTGTATCCATTCCTCCATTGAGGGACATCTATGTTGTTTCCAGATACTGGCTATTACAAATAAAGCTGCTGTGAACATAGTTGAGCAACAAATCTAAAAAAAAATACATATTGATAGTCAAGTCAAACCTATGGAAAATAGAAGACATCTGAGCCTTTGCGTTGTAGTTCTATCCTTATCATTGCTTTTTTTTTTTTTTTTTTTTTTTTTTCTCCAGAATATGAAAGGCTGGGGTGACGTACAGGGAGAAGTAGAGACATTGCATGGCTTTTCATGGACTATTTGTAGTGTGAGTAGCCTCAGCTTCTTTTATGAGGTTAGTAGTAGTGAGATACTAAGTCCAGATACAGGATGTAGTTATCAGGAACTGGAGAACACTGGACTCATCTTGGCAATGATCCTCCATAATGATTTTATGTTGGCTAATTATTGGGAAATATTAACTCTATCATTAAAGTACAAGTTCACTTCAGTTTTTTTTTTTTATTGGCTCTTACTGCATTGCCCTTGCTTTTCTTGGGAATTGGAGGTCACAGTGATCCCGTTTCTTCTAGTTGTATGTGCTAAATGCTAAAATTACAGTGCAATCTACCCTATTTTTCTTTTCAAGTATAGTATTTTCTTTATTCCCTTTCTTCTTCCTGCGATTAGAATTGCAATCACTACATGTATTTTCTCCATGTGCCATTTACTCCTTCCTGTCTTACTTTCCTCCTATTGTCATTTTTGTTGTTTAAATTACAATTTATTTTTAAACATTTATTTATTTATTATATGTACAGTGTTCTGTCTGCATTCCAGAATACAGCACCAGATCTCAGTATACATGGTTGTTAGCAACCATGTCATTCCTGGGAATTGAACTCAGGACCTTGGAAGAGCAGTCAGTGATCTTAAACTCTGAGCCATCTGTCCAGCCCTGAATTACAATTTATAATGTCTGCTTTCCTATATTCTAATTTAAAAATCTATTCCTTGATTTGTATAGAATAGATAATATGTTAAACCCACTCACTGAACTACAGCTTTGGCTATTTGGATTTTGAACATATAACTTAAATTTTGCTCTTTCTATTTTCTTGTTCTTCATGAATCTGTTTATCATTTTCTCCTTGTGATCAATGCCATTAACTTTGAATCTATACTTTGATTGTAGAATTATCTCTGTGCACAGCTTCTTGATATTTTTAATATTTTCACTCTGTTTTACCAAAGGAAACGTTGTATTTTCTATGGTGGTGACTACCTGTGCAAAAACAATTCTGCATCTGTATAAATTTATTGTAACTTTGAAATAAATATAAGCTTAATTTCTTACCAAGTGACAGATAGGGAGATTTCACCTTGACTCAGTTTCTATAGGTCAATGAAACAAAATATTTCAAAGTTTCACTTTAAAGTTTAGAATATTTATCATTCCCCTCATATTTTCAAGATTTTCCCCATTCTAAATTTTTTATTTGATTATGCTACCTAAATTTCCAATTATACCTTAAAAGCAGTTTCTCTTGGAATAGCACTTCCTCAAGATCCAGCTATATCACTCCTAGGTATATATCAAAAAAGAGGCTCAAGTACACAATAAGAACATTTGCTCAACCATGTTTGTAGCAGCTTTATTTGTAATAGCCAGAAGCTGGAAACAACCCAGATGCCCCTCAACTGAAGAATGGATACAGAAATTGTGGTACATCTACATAATGGAATACTACTCATGAATTAAAAACAAGGAAATCATGAAATTTGCAGGTAAATGGTGGGATCTGGAAAGGATCATCCTGAGTTAGCTATCCCAGAAGCAGAAAGACACACATGGTATATACTCACTCATATAGACATATAATATAGGATAAACCTACTAAAATCTATACACATAAAGAAACTAATCAAGAGGGAGGACTCTGGCTGAAATGTTCAATCCCGACTCCGAAAGGCAAAGAGGATGGACACTAGAAGAAGAAGAAAACAGGAAACAAGTTAGGAGCCTCCCCAGAGGGCCTCTGAAAGGCTCTGCTCTGCAGACTAGCAAAGTAGATGTTGAAACTTAGAGCCAAACTTTGTGCAAAATGCAGGGAATTTTATGAAAGAAGTGGGAAATAATAGTAAGATCTGGAGAGGACAGGAGGTCCACAAGGAGAACAACAGAACCAAAAAATTTGAGCACAGGGGTCTTCCCAGAGACTCATACTCCAACCAAGGACCATGCATGGAGATAACCTAGAACCCCTGCACAGATGTAGCCCATGGCAGTTCAGTGTCCAAGTGGGTTCCGTAGTAATGGGAACAGGAACTGCTTATGACATGAACTGATTGGCCTGCTCTTTGATCACCTCCTCCTGAGGCGGGAGCAGCCTTACCAGGCCACAGAGGAAGACAATGCAGCCACTCCTGATGAGACCTAACAGACTAGGATCAGAGGAAATAAAAATAAACCCTCCCCTACCAGTGGACTTGGGGAGGGGTGTGTGTGGAAAAGGGGGAGGAAAGGAGATATTGGAATGGGAGGAGGGAGTGAACTAGAGGGGGGATACAAAGTAAATAAAGTATAATTAAAAGTTAATAAAGAATAAAAGAATTGAAAAGAAAAAATCTTTCTACGCATGAAAATATGGGGTCTACAAGTAACTCCATTGAAAATGCTTTATTACTTATTCTAATTTTTCTTCGTCTGAACTTTGGTTCTAAAATTTGTAACTTCTTTGGTACACTTCATTGCAAACTTTTCTTTTTTCTCCCTGAAGAGTTCAGTGAATGCACAGTCTCCCAAGCCCTGGTGTATGCTGTATGCTTCTCCTCTCTTCTGGGGTGTAGTAAATCACTAAATCATATTTTTAAAAAAGAAGGAGAAAAGAAAAGGTAAAAAAAGGAGAAAGCTAGGACTCACATTTAGTGTGGTTTTCTCCAGAATTATATATACCTAATGCTTAAAGCCTTTCAGATATTCCTTTTGCATTTTAAGATTTCATGGTTGTTACTATTGTGATATTTAATGTACCAGCTATATTATTTTGACATAAACCAAAACTCAAAAAGTTCAATTTATTACAATATGTATACATATTTGATAATGAGGTTTTAACCCCAATGAATAACACGGAAACCCAGTGTAGTCATGGTTTCCTAAAACACTGGGAGTGAAAGAGGAGATATACCGCTCCCGGAGTGCATCATGATACAATCTGGTAGAGACAGAAATGTTTTACTGGGAGTAGAAAATTAGTTTCTTTCGCTCATGCCACATTGCCTGACCTCAGGTTATTAAATGGCCAGTTACATTCTATTTTGTTTTGTTTGTTTGTTTTTCTTTAGAGGAAGATTTACTTAGAACGCTAAAAGTCCCAGAGCAGAAATATTTTTCCATTGAACATACATATAATCTCTTCTAAATACGAAGAGTTAAGGGAAACAAAATGTATGGATCTAGGGGCAAGGAGAGGTGTAGTTGAAGTGGGAAGAGAGGAGGAAAGAAAAACTGTGTTTGGGATGTATTTTATGAAGAATAAATCTATTTTCAATAAAAAACATGAACATATACATACTTTAAATGTCTTATCAAATATATGTTGTGATTTTTTGTAATTATCTTAACAGTCCTATTTTATTCTAATAATTTTAAGTACAAAAATGTTGCACTCTTTTATAATTCTTTTTTATTTTTATTTTTCTATTAATTACAGTTTATTCACTTTGTATCTCAGCTGTAGCCTCCTCTCTCATTCCCTCTCCATCTTTCCTCATCTGCTCCCATGCTCCTCTCCAAGTCCACTGATAGGGAGGTCCTCCTCCCCTACAATCTGACCCTAGCTTATCAGGTCTCATCAGGACTGGCTGCACTGTCCTCCTCTGTGGCCTGACAAGGCTGCTCCCCAATCAGTGGGAGATGATCAAAGAATCAGCCCTTGAGTTCATCTCAGACAGTCCCTGTTCCAATTACCAGAGTACCCACTTGGATATTGAGCTGCCACGGGCTACATCTGAGCAGGGGTTCTAGGTAATCTTCATGAACAATCCTTGGTTGGAGAGTATCAGTCTCAGAAAAGCCCCTTGTGCCCAGAATTTTGGTTCTGTTGCTCTCCTTGTGGAGCTCCTGTCCTCTCCAGGTCTTACTATCTCCTCCTTTTTCATAAGATTCCCTGCACTCTGCCCAGAGTTTGGTTATAAGTCTCAGCATCTGCTTTGATACACTGCTCTGTAGAGTCTTTCAAAGGCCCTCTGTGGTAGGCTCATGTCCTGTTTCCTGTTTTCTCCTACTTCCAATATCCATCCCATTTGTCTTTCTGAGTGAGGATTTATCATCTTACCCAGGGTCCTCTTTCTTGCTTAGCTTCTTTAGGTGCTCAGATTTTATTATGTTTATCCTATATTATATGTCTAATATCCACTTCTAAGTGAGTATATACTGTGTTTGTCTTTCTGTTTCTGGGATTCCTCACTCAGGATGATCTTCTCTAGTTCCTACCATTTGCCTGCAAATTTCATGTTTTTCTTGTTTTATTGCTGTGTAGTATTCCATTGTGTAAAAGTACCACAATTTCTGTATCCATTCCTCCACTGAGGGACATCTGGGTTGTTTCCAGCTTCTGGCTATTACAAGTAAATCTCCTATGAACATGGTTGAACAAATGTCCTTGTTGTGTTCTTGAGCATATTTTGGATATATGCCTAAGAGTGGTATAGCTGGATCTTGAGGAAGCACTATTCCTAATTACTTATATCCCTAAGAAAACAATGATATTATAAGAGTTAAGATAATTAAGACAAAACACAAGGAAGTAGAAATACATTTTTCAGAAACCTTCATTTAAATGCATAGTATTTTTAAAAGCTAGTGATTTTTTAAAAATAATTAAAATTCCAGTTTTGTAACGTTGATTATGGAATGTTATTCTTTTTTAAAAAATTATGTAGATATTTATTTATTATATTTTATTCACTTTGTATACCTGCTGCACCCCCATCCCTTATCTTCTCCCAATCCCACCCACCCTACCTCTATTCCCCCTATGCCCTTTACCTAGTCCCCTGATAGGCAAGTCCTCCTCCTCTTCTATTTGACCCTAGCTTATCAGGTCTCATCAAGGCTGGCTGCATCATCTTCCTCTGTGGTCTTGTAAGGCTGCACCCCGCAGAGGAAGGTGATCAGAAAGCTAGCCACTGAGTTCATGTCAGAGACAGTCCCTGTTCCCCTTACTATGGTAACCCACCTGGACAATGAGCTGCCATGGGCTACATCTGAGCAGGGATTCTAAGTTATATCTTTGAATCGTCCTTGGTTGGAGTATCAGTCTCAAAAAAGACCCCTGTGCCTCTCCCCTTACTAAGGAGGACCTTACTAGGAGGACCCTGTATTCAAAGGAAGTCCATGGGCTGCTCAGTTTCAGAGTGGAATGTTTTTATTTTGTGTTACTTACTTGAGGCTTTTGCCCATTTCCATGAGATTTTATAAAAGGGTCACACTAGATGGGATTCCTATTAAAAAGATGTCCTGTTCATCACCACCCGCACCTTCTACATGTATTTATTGCTCACTTCCCATGGACATTTGTTTTATAAAGCTTCAAATTATTCAAGTATTCTTCCTGATGTCCTTCAGATTTTTCTTTCCAACTATAAGTGTCTTCTCAGAGATATTTTTCTATTTCTCATTTCACTTTTTTTCTCCAAATTCTGTGTTTCCATCGTTGCATTATCCTATCCAACTCAAATTTCCTTTTTAGCCCTTATCGTTTTAAATCCTCCTGAAACTTTACATCATATAATATTATCTCAACTGTTTATGATTTTGTCTCTTGATATCTTAGTTGCTCTGTAGATTGTAAGGTTCACAAAAGCTCCATACCACTACAATCAATGTCTATAGTATATTCCAAATGCATACACAAAGATACACAGTGTGAGAAAAAAAATATGTGTATATACAAATATATACAATTTTTGTATATATACAAGTTTTGTAATATTTCCAAAATATGTTTAGATCAAAGCCTTCAGGCTCATGCTACTAAGTGTGATGATTTGAGTTCAGTTCTGGAATTCACATAATGTAATGATAGAACCAATTCATGCAAGCTCTCCTCTAACTTCTACATACAGATCATGGCATTCACACTCCTCTCTCTCTCTCTCCAATTCAGGTATTTAAAAAAATATTTTATTTCAGTTTATTTACTTTACACTTCAAGGGTGCCCCCTTCCTCCTTTCTTTCCAGTCCTCACTTACTCGTCTTTTCCCATTCCCCTCTCTCTTTTCCCTTAGAAAAGGAAAGAACCCCTCTCCCTGTATCAACCATCTCCAGCACATCAAGTTGTTGCGACCACCTTGACCAGCAAGGAAGACGCAACACTGACTCTTCTCAATGCAGTTTATTCAGGAACCTTGAACAATCTTCTAACTCCCGGGAAGCCCAGCCCACCAATTAAATAGCCTACGGCCAGCCAATCCTGAGGAGCTACCGTGGTGCCTGCAAATTAGTCCACAACTGCGGGAGTAAGCCCTTACACATACACAACCAAATAAGGAGTTGTTTACCGAAAGCTTTTGCCTACAAGAGGCAGAAGTTAGCGCCATCTTTAGGGCGCGGCAGAGCTTGGCTCTCCACATCAAGTCATATCAGGACTGAGCATTTCCTCATCCACTGGGGCCAGGCAAAGCAGCCTTGCCACTGGGAAGTGATCCAATTGCAGAAAATAGAGTCCATATTAGAAACAGACAGCACCCCAATCCACTCACCAGGTGAACTACAAGAAGACTTTAGTCCCTTATCAGCCACATACATTCAGGGAACCTATGTCTAGACTATGCACATTGTTTAGTGATGTCTCATTTTTGTAAGTCCCACGGTTCTGGGTTAGTTGTTTGTTGGTATTCTTGTGCAGTTGCTCTTTCCTCCAGGTCCTTGATCTTTCCCAAAACTTCCAAAGGATCCCTGGAGCTCCATCCAAGTTTACCTGTATGTACGAACATCTGTCTCAATCTGCTGCTGGGTGGAGCCACCCAGATAGCAGTCATGTTAGACACCTGTCTGCAAGCATAGCACAGCATAATTAATATTGTCAGGGGCTAGCTCTCTACCATGGTAGGGCTCAGGTTGGGCCAACCACATATAACCTCAAATAAAATAAAATATCTTGGTATAACTCTAACCAAGCAAGTGAAAAACCTATATGAAAAGAACTTTAAGTTTTGAAGAAAGAAACTGAAGAAAATATCAGAATATGAAACAATCTCCCACGCTCATAGTTTGGTAGGATTAACATAGTAAAAATGGCCATCCTGCCAAAAGCTGCCTACAGATTCTAAACAAATCCCATAATAATTCCAACATAATTCCTTACCGACATGGAAAGAGAAATAATTAACTTCATATGGAAAAAATAAAAGACCCTGGATAGCCAAAACCATTTTATCCAATAAAAGAACTTCTGGCGGTATCAGCATCCCTGATTTCAAGCTATCCTACAGAGCAATAGTAATAAAAATTGTATTGTATTGGCATAGAAACAGACAGGTTGATCAATAGAACTGAATTGAAGACCCAGAAATAAACCCATACTCTTACAGACATGTGACTTTTGACAAAGAAGACAAAGCTATTCAATGGAAAAAAGAAATTATCTTCAATCAATGATGCAGGTCGAAGTGGATGTCATCATGTAGAACAATGCAAACACACCCATATTTATCACCCTGAAAAAACTCATGTCCACGACATAAAACCAGAGACTCTAAATCTACTAGAAGACAAGGTGGGGAAAATTCTGGAACTCATGGGCATAGGAGACAACTTCCTGAACCAAACACCAACAGACAAGCTGTGAGGTCAACAATTAATAAATGGGATCTCATGAAACTAAAAAGCTTCTGTAAAGCAAAGTACACTGCAGTCAGAACAAAACGACAGCCTACTGACTGGGAAAGGATCTTCACCAACCCCACGTCAGTCAGAGGGATAATATCCAAAATATACAAAGAACGTAAGAATATAAACATGAACAAATCAAATAGTCCAATTAAAAAATGGGGTACAGAGCTAAACCAGGAATTCACAACAGAGGAATTATGAATGGTTGAGAAGCTTTAAAGAAATGTTCAATGTCCTTAGTCATCAGAGAAATACAATTCAAAATGATTTTAACATTCCATCTTACACCAGACCAAAATTAGCAAAGTAACAAAAAGGGCCCAGAATGTCACTCAGAAGGGAAAATAGGATAGTCAGCAGAAGTGGATGAAGAGAGGGAATTGGGCAGAAGTTGTAATAAAATTTTAAATCTATGTGATAATAAAGAATGTTATAAATAGAATCAGTTAGCTTTCAAGGTTTTCACTTTTTATTGATTTTGTTCACATTTTCTTCAAGACACTATGATATCTTAACTATACTTATGAAGATTTTTAAAGTTTTGTTTTTTAATTAATTTATTATTTTTTAAATTAGAATTTACTCATTTGGTATCCCAGCTCTGGGCCCCACCTCATCTTGTTTCAATCCTATCCTTCCACCCTCTTCTCTTCCCATGCTACTCTTTTAGTCCACCAATAGAGGAGGTCCTCTTACCTTTCCATCTGACCCTAGCTTATCAGGTCTCTTCAGGACTGGCTGCAATGTCTTCCTCTGTGGCCTGGTAAGGCTGACTCCACCCTCAGGGAGAGGTGATCAAAGAGCCAGCCACTGAGTCAAAGTCAGAAACAGTCTCTGTTCATCTTACTAGGGAGCCCACTTGGACACTGAGCTGCCATGGGCTACACCTGTGCAGGGGTTCTGGTTATCTCCATGCATGGTCCTTGGTTGGAGTATCAGTCTCAGAAAAGAACTCTGTGCCCAGATTTTTTGGTTCTGTTGCTCTCCTTGTGGAGCTCCTGTCCCCTCCAAGTCTCTCATTCCCCCTTCTTTCATAAGATTTCCTGCACTCTGCCCAAAATTTGGCTATGAGCCTCAGCATCTGTTTTGATACCCTGTTGAGTGGAGTCTTTCAGAGGTTGTTATGTTGTAGGCTCCTGTTCTATTCCCTGTTTTCTAAATATGGAGTTTCTAAACTCTGGAAAACAATCATTAGTACTTTTCTCTCTCCATGTTTTTCCAAAGCAAGCAAAGACTAACAAGATATTTCATGTCCTCAGGCTTAACATTTTTCATCTTATTCCCAGAGATCAGCCTCCTGGACAACACTAATCTGGATTCTGCTGTTACTAATGATTGCTGTCAAACGTTTGACCTGCCGATGATTGTCTTTCTCTTGTCATGTGGATGGGTCACATGATAAGGTAATGAAAAGACTAGTCATTAATTGGTACTATTCTGCCACAGGGCATGTGGAGTCAGCAAAGCTGGTATCTCTGAATTTTCAGCATCTACCTATGTTTTTAGGAAAGATGACACCATTAATTACAGATGTTTTAAAATTCAATAAAATAAGTAAATAAATAAAACCTCAACTATAATTTAAATAAATAAGGTGTTCTGCTGGATCGCTCATTTGTGCAGCTTCTAACACATTGTAACACTGTTACTGGTTGTTTCTGGTCTCTCGTAAATCCACCATGGCTTTGCTTCTTTGCGTTTCCACTTTAATTTTATTACTCTGTTTCTATTATAGATTTCCAGATTCTCCTGTCAGGATAGCAAAATCACATCAGGAGATTCAGACCATAGAGTGTTATATCTTATGATCCAAGAGAAATAGAATGCATCTCTTGCTATCTCTTTAAATATGGTAGTTTACTTTTTTCTTTCTATTGACTTGAATATTTATTTTTATTGACCGGGGAAGTTTGTTTTAGGCACTCAATCTCATGTAAGCGAGGAAGCCAAGAGAGTGTATGTGGTGTGCGCATCAATGGTATTTCAAAGAAGGTATGATGTGGAAAGCGAATTGGAACTGAGGAAGAAATCAACACATACAGCATCTCTTCAGATGACATGTCTTTCTATTGAAGAGTCCTATCTGATGAGTATCACATACATATTTATAATCAAATTTTAGGTTCATTTACTTTCTACAGCAAAGAAAAATCCATTCTGTGAGAAAAATGGGAGAAAATGATTACTGGGAATAGAAAATAGACTTCTGGGAAAATCTGTGATTTTTTTTTTTCCCTAAGGAGAAACGTGGAGTAATAAGAAAAAGCTTGTGATTCATTTTAAAGGTATAGCATACAAAAAATAGAAACAATATTTTAAAAGTAGATCGGTGGGGATATCAGGTAAGAAGATTACAATTAGGTAGCAAATTTTCCCACCTATTGGCTTAAGATAACTTAAAAGTCTTAGTTGTGGGGTTTGTAGCAAATAGAATATGTATGAGAATGTTTACCAGATATAAAAGTCAAAGTAAATTACTATATTAAGAAGTTAAGAACTCTGAAGATACATTTTTTTCATTCTGTCAGCATCCCATTTCTCTGTAATCACCATGTTCTAGTGAGCAAGGTCATTCAGTCTACTGGATCTTTGGCATTCTTTCAGCTTGTCCAAACATTAGCTCACATCACCAAAAGTTGGTTTATTCTCAATAATTCACCCAATGATCACATGGACAACAGATAATTCCCTTAAAGAAGATGCTGTTCTTTCACATTCTTGCTATTAGTACCATTCATCTAGGTAAGTCACTTATAGAAAAAAATCAAGCTGTAAGAATTATCAATTTGTGATTTTTTTTTTTTTTGTTCTAGCTGAGAGTTTAAAGTTTCTTATTTGGTATTAGTTAAACTGTGGGAGTTTATGAAACTTGAGCTCATAAAAATCTGTGGCAATGAAATGTTACAGAGTGAATGTTTGGAAAGTAAAGACAATGAGAAAAACACTGTCTGACACATGGACAGACTGTCAATATTTATACTCACATGTACATATATATGAATTAGTACATTTTACCTAAATATACATGTATATGCAATGTGGTTTTGCTTTCATTTAACACTTTAATATTAATAAAGTGAATATTAAAGCTGTGAAGCATTATCTTTTGAATTAGTTATATTGGTAGTCATAGAGATAACTCAAATGAATCAAATGAAGATTTGGTCCTTAATATTTGACCCTCTTCTTAGAACTTTTTTTTTTATTTTTGTATGTTCCCATTTTTTTTAACAGGTTAGTAGAAGTTCCTTTCATTTTAACAGGTAATGTGAACTCTTTACATTTTCAGAGTCATCTTGTTTTCTAACACTCTTAAAATATTTATTCTATAGGATAGGTTTGACTTCTTAAATTTACACTGATTTCTAAAATGTAATAGGTGTCCAGTATGTGCATGTGTGTAGACATGTATAAAGATTTGAAGCCAGATGAAGTCTTCAAATACACCCGTTTATCATTCTCCACCATATTCCCTTAAAATATTTCTCATTAAACCTGGAGCTTCCCACTTTTTCCTAGCTAGGCATTCTCAACAAGCCCAAGAAAATCTCCTGCCTCCATTCCTCTGACACCACAGCTGTAATACTGGTGTTATAGATATGCATGGCAAAGATTATTTTCGTTTCTTTGATTGCTTGTTTAGACTGGATCTGAGTATCTGACTCAAGCTAGTACAGCAAATATTCTTTCTCATTGAGACATATCCCTAATTCTCCAGCTTTTATTTAGAAAATGACCTTGATTTTTGCTTAAGATGATCAGTGATATGGTGACTGTTGCCCTTATAGATATTTATGTTAAAATACATGAATTTAAATCAGAGATACAATACATAGTATTGAATTCTTCCAGCTACATTTAGTGATGGTTAGTATAAGGTATAAGATACGTGGTCCCTGTCCCTCTCTTCACACTATACCGTAATAATTCATTCAAGAATCTCAAAAAGGCTTTTAAGATCACATGTGAAACTGATGAATATTCTCTTAAATGAGGTTTCTTTATCAAGGCTTGAGAGGTTGACCAAAAACGGTGCAGCAGTAGAGCAAAGTTTAAATTTTATCCATATTAAATCACCAATTTAGTAACATCTCACAGAGAGATTCTACTTTTACTTATATTTATATTTTGACCTTTAAACTAGGCAATTATGGAGAAGGAGCTTGATTACGGCATAGCGATTGGGAAAAGAAAAAATATTCATCATCTCTCACTAGAATAAGAAGCTATTTGACCAAGGCTGAGAGTAACACCAAGCCATGAGTATATTGGGAAATATTTAAAAGGCGGTTAGACAGCACGTTCATTTAGCAAGATGCCAGTGCTGGGTTCTATGCACTCCTCAGCCATGCTCTTCAGGGCCATTTGCAGTAGCAGTCATAATTTTGTTCCCATGGAGACAACTTGAAATCCAATCATAAAGCAGCTGATTATCCTCATGAGAGTGTCAGTCACTATTACAGCAATGGGGGCACATTGCTTGGTCAGTGTCATGAAATGCTGGGTCCACAACTGGCACCCTTAATGACTTTTCTCCAACATCAGTGTGCACAGTTCCTCCCACCAATATTAAAACTAGCCAGCAGTAAACTCAATGGCAATCCACAAGGGTAAGCTAGCTTTCAACTCAGTTTCAGATTAATTTCATTCTGGTACTGAGAGAAATTAATTATAGAACCTATAATTATAGGTGTGCTGTCTTCAGCAATAGTGTCTTTCCATCCCGTTCTGGTGTACAACAAACAGTGATGGGAATACTCTCCTATTATTGGCTTGATTGTTTGGGAGACATTTAAGGCCATGCTGACCAAAACTCACTGAGAGATATTTTATTCATGACGCTAGTTTTTATATTTGTAATCCTTGTCTTCTTGGAACAGTATGATCTCTCCATGTAGGTTCAACCTTTTTTTGTTTGTTTGTTTTCATGTTAATTCTGTTCAATGCTCATTTCCCCATCTCCGTGCACTCTTAAACATTTCAATCCACAGTATTCTTACCTCTTTTAAATTTCATCTCACATCCAAAACAGCCCCTTCTTATGTCTTCCTTCTACATGCATAGTGAGTCAAAGCCATTAGATAAAGTACTGTTGAATTCTCATTCCTAAATAGGACATTATGTCACCCCTTCAATGCCCAGGGAACAAATCAGAAAGGATGAATTAAATATGTAACAGTCAGAGGATGGGAAGAAGAGCAGTGACATAATGTGTTTAGGACATAACATGTCTGTTTAACTCATGAACTCACAACAGTTGTAGTATCTGTACAAGATCTCCATAAGACTAGTCTCATCAATAACTCATCATTGGTGGGGGAGGGGCTAATGAGGTAACATCCCAGACAGAGCAACTATAGACAGTTAATGATTGTGCAGAAATAACATAGTTCTCCATTGTGTAGCCACCAGTAAGTTATCCCATTCAGTAAATAATTCCCATCCATGCTCGCACAAACAACCCTTATTTCATGCAGTGGTACACACAAGTACATAAGCACATGCACACACACAACTGTGAAATAACATATCACAGAAAAAAATTGAGAACTATCATGTTAAATACGTTTAGTTGTGAATTGTAGTCTCACAATGGAAGTAAAGAAAGATAAAATTTTCTCTGACACTTTGACAGTAATTTATCACTCTGTATTGTCCCTGCCAATGAGTCTTTTATCACTGAGAAATTTTGAGCACCAGGTCTCTGCCAGATTCAATTTTAGGCCCTAGAGATCAAGTATATACATTATGAAAGTAAATCAAGAACTTGTCTTTAGAGAGCTTAAGTTCTTGGAGGCAACGATAGAAACGAACCAGAAGGATATAAAGACATAATATTCAGAGCAAAGTCAAATAGTATTTGGATTCCTTTCATGTTTATTATATAATATGTGTGATCTTAATTTTTCAAAATTACAAAGAATACAAGGGGTGAACAGAATTTTCTTTCTCTTCTCCAAAGTAACTAAATCTACTGAATCAAAGTAACAATTGAGAGATTAATAAGAGCAAAGTGCATGAATTTATCATGTGCAGATGATCATCATTGCAGGGAATGCACAATATCAAACGAAATGAAGCTTACAAGCTTATACGCCCTCTTCACTGGAGAGGAAATTGGGAATATATGTAATTTAATAGAAGTGTTAGATATCTTTAGGGAACAGGAATGAGTTTGAAAACAGTTAATATCCCATGAAACACTTGTTTTTGTGTTGTGTTGTCTACTCTGGTGTTAACTGCTGCTATTCCAGCCCCCAACCCCCAGAAGCTTGATAACACTGTAGAGAAAGATTAAAGACCATTACCTTTCTTCTGAAGAAACTTTGTTTTTGTCAGAGAAGTATACTCCAAGATATTCAGTGTAATACACTCACTGAGCTTAAAGAGAGCAAAAATAATCAATCAAGAGACAGTGAGCAGAGTACAAGCCAGCCAGAAGGCTCTGGTTCTTTTCAGCATTTCAGGGGACATGTCTTGGGATATATCATACTATGTCCCCAATGATAAGAGTGCCCTGATGAGGAGAGCTGACAAGAATAAATAGATAAGCAAGAAAGATTAAAAACCAAACAGAATAGCTTTGCAGAAAAGCAGGAACTGAGTGCTGAAATTTATGACATTCTGCCCACTCACATTCATTCCTGGGTTATGATGACTGAGAGGAAGACAGGAGAATAGACCAGCGAGCATTTATCCACACAACTGGGGACAAAGCTGGAATATAGATTAGCTGCTAGACCCATCTTGACTTCTTATTGCTGAATTTTGAATTCAGGTATAGTTTTGCAAGGTCAAAGGAATTGTAAATGAAAGAAATGAGTATTCTTTCAGAAGACTGTAATCCAATGATGAAACAAAATGAAAGTCACCTATATACTTTTGAAAACATATATTTAACTCAATAAAATTGTCTTTAGCTTAAATAATACAGTTGCTTGTCTTAATATTTGCCACAAATTGTATATTTGAACACATAATTATTGTAAAAGTTATTGGTATATTTTAATAGATTTATATTTAAATTTATACTTATGTGTATTTGTATGTCTCCTGGGCATGTATGGGGTCAGATCTAACGGGGTACGAGGAACAGGAGCCAGCAGATGTAGGTGGTGACAGCTGAGGATGGTGTTCGGGAAGAGCAACGAGCTCTCTTAACCAAGGAGCCACCTCTCAGTCATGCACACTTTACATGCTATATTTTATACTGAGTCTTAAGTCCTGGATTCGTTTCTACTTATTTACAGTTCAACGTGGACTACTGATACTTCCCTTATGAAATAGCTACTATGGCACAGAAAATATTTACTCATTTCTTTTTCTGTTGTTCCTGCTTGTGAGATTTCCACCTTAAAGAACAAAACTATTAGGATTTCAGTTCCAATATGGACCACAGGATGTATGGGCTATTTTAACAATGTAACGTCATTTGGAGGCTTCCATCTCTTTTTCATAGTAAACGTATGATTACATTTTGCCAGCAATGAGGTTTGGTTAGCCGATAACAAAGGTAGCCATTTTTAAAGGGGCAGATTCTTCTATGAAAATGCCTATGTCTTTTTCTTTCATTCAAAAAAAAAAAAATTGTTCAAATGAACCAGTCTCAGAAGCATTCCTGTCTGCCGTTTTAAGCATTCAGTTTTGTATTCCACTGAGTGAAGATGAGCGTGCTCCCAAATCTGTCAGTTTTTATTATTGAGCCAAACCTTAAGCTGCAGAGAATATTCAGATTGTACTGACCAACTGAGGATGCTCTGACACATGTCCCGTGCATGTTTTTGCTTTTCACTCACCGAGAGGTGTACCTGTCACCTTCAACAGTGGGAGCAGACATGTTTCATACAAACAAATTGGAGCTATGTTTGAATTAATGCAATGCCAATTTGTGAATTTCTAAACATCACTTTTTGCTGATTGCTGTAAAATTAATTGCTGAAAAACTCAGTATAGAGTAAAGCTACAAAAGTTGCCCTTTCTCCTACCCACCCACTGAAAACATTTTATGTCTGTAGCAATAAGAATGTGAAGGTCAGGATGAAAGGTTCCAAGACTTTTCAAAATTACAAAGTACCATGAAACAAACTAGAAACTGTTTTTCTCCTTGCTTCTGGGTTTCTTTGTTACAGAATCATTATAAGCTGCCAACTTGCTGAGTTGAATGTATTTTTAAGTCCAAAGGCAAAAGGTGTGTACTCATGAGTGACCTGCTTGTCCAAAACACTGAGCAATTTTTTTCTAGATAGTGACAGTTTTATGATATGTCTTGTCCTTACAGTTGACTCAGGAGTTTTCTTGCTGTGACTTTTCCAGAGCCTTGGTCACAGACAATGCTTGAACTCCCAGTCATTAACGATAATTTGATTTAATGTACTCACCCCAGAGTCAAGAGCTTCTAAACTGAAAAGTAAGATTGTAGGTGCACAGAGTGTCACAGTAGTGCAAACAAAAACACTGAACTTTTATTTTTCATCATGTTTCAATAATAATTTTTTTTCATATGAAAACGGTAAGTTTTTCTAATGCCACGTACATTCTCAATGTATTCAAACTGGGAAGTTTAACATATAAAATAAATTGTATAATAGCTCGCCACCATAATTTGTTCTTAATTTTAATTTTTAACTTTTCTAAAAGAATATTCATGTGTAACATGCTACTGTACTGTATCCTTTCTTTATATGAGTTCAGTTAAATATGGAGGCTAGATCATTATCTACATTACAGTTTTTATTAACAAAAGTTGAGAATGGTATATTTGCTCAACAAATAAACTAAAAATCTGGTCATTCCATAGAGAAAACAATATGCTATTAGATTTGAATTTACTTTCTAGTGATATTGTA
The DNA here is from genome assembly GCF_907164565.1 of Psammomys obesus. NCBI lineage: Eukaryota > Metazoa > Chordata > Mammalia > Rodentia > Muridae > Psammomys > Psammomys obesus. The sequence continues at coordinate 8,483,145 of NW_026596117.1, read as the reverse complement.
AGGTGATATTTAATTCTGGCAAGTAAAATTAACTTCTATTTACATTATTTTGTTACAATTTGCTCAAGAGACTGACTTCAGAAAAGAAAGTTATGTCAAGTTATTCTGCAATTTTCATAAAATACATGATTTTAAAATTTCTTTTATCTAAATACAGTGTTACTTTATACTTTTCACTTGAAATTTAGGAATTAAGAAGCCAAGTTTCGAAGTGGATTGCTGGTCATTATGTTTTAAATTAGGACATTTCTTTAAATGTGATTTTATTTGTCATTAACATCTATATTCTTCTAAACAAGTTAGCTGTTTCTCTTCCAAATAATTATAATTGATTTTCTTTTAACCTATTTATTTTTGGTGGTAGAATTTATAAGGTTTTTTGATGTTAACATTTGTTACTATTTGACATCCCGTTAAAAACTGTGTACAATTTTTTAAAAGTTCATTTCATTATTTTAGTCACTCCTGTACTATTTTATAACACAAGTAAAATATCACACCATGTATAAGATTTTGAAAAGAAAACAGCACAGTGATTCAAGTTTAGAAATATTAATTGACTAGGAAACATCTAGGATTTTTCACTTTAGACCACAAAGCTTTATTTGTGAACCATTAACCTCTTCACCTAAATATGAAGATAGTTTTATGCATTTGAAAAGAGATTTTAGGCAATATTTTTAAATAGTCATAAACAGTGTTAGTCAGTTTTTTTAATCTCTAATACCATATCTAATATCACGGGCTGGGTATGGTAAGTCGTGTGTCCTGATACATCCAAGTTAATATTTGTGCCTATTTTTAACAATTTTTTTTTATTTCTGCTATTCCAATATTATGAAAACAAGAATGTATTGTATTTGGCTACAGGTCCTTGAGACTACAGTATTTTTTAATTTAGCTCAATGGCCTCTCTCTTTCTCTGACTAATGTCTATTGTGGTGTGTTTCAATTCATATTTTTTTCTCTTTAATTATATTCTGCCATTGGGTTCATCCACTGAAGTGGTTTTCATTTCTTAATTTATTACCCCTCAGTTATTATATTTTTCAAATTTGTAATTTTTCTACATTTTAACCATAATTATTTCCCTATTTGTTTCAAGCTCATTTGTAGTTTATTATAAAATGTTGCTATGAATATTTTCTTGAAATATTTTAAGTACTTCTGAGATTTAATCATTTTAATATTGGAGAATTTTGGCTGTATTTTTATACAAATAATAATTATTTTATTTATAGTAATGACTGATTTTCATTATATTGTATTGTATTTACTTATGTATTATGTTATAGATACTGTATATCATAAAACATTTATATTTAATTTTACTTGAGCACATCTGTGCATGCACAAACATATATATATATATATAATTTTAAGGCTGCCCCCTCCACAGGGGGGAGGTGATCAATGAGCCAGCCAATGAGTTCATGTCAGAGACAGCCTCTGTTCCCCTTACTAGGGTACCCACTTGGACATTGAGCTGCCATGGGCTACATCTGAGCAGGAGTTCTAGGTTATATCCATGTATGTTCTTTGTTTGGAATATCAGTCTCAGAAAAGGCCCCTGCACCCATACTTTTGGTTCTGTTGGTCAGCTGATGAGACTTGATAGGCTAGGATCTGATAGAAGGAGAGGAAGATCTCCCCTATCAGTGGAGTAGAGGAGGGGCATAGGGAGAAAAGAGGGAGGAAGGGTGGGATTGAGAGGAGATGAGGGAGGGGGCTACAGCTGGGATACAAAAGGAATAAATTGTAATAAATTAAAAACATTTCTTTAAATGTAATTTTATCTTCCATTGAAGTTGTGATTTTCATATATATTTGCACATATATTTCCATAGATATGCATGCAATTGCCTAGAATTTAGTATGAAAGGTTTAATGGGGGTGGATATTCAGTTATATGCTTGGCCTGAAGGAACTAGACATTATTAACTCAAATTGCTTTCTCTGAATATCCAGTCACAGTCACTTATTCCCAGTAAAAGCTAAGAAATAACATGCAAACTTGTTCTTTTTGTATTTATTTAATATTTTATTTTTATTTTTATTTTTATTATTAGTTACATTTTATTAGCTCTGTATCCCAGCTTTATCCCTCTCCCTAATTCCCTCCCAACCCCACCCTCCCGTCCTCATCTCCTCCTTGCCCCTTTCCAAGTCCACTGATTGGGAAGGACCTCCTCCCATTTCATCTGACCCTGTTTTACCAGGTATCTTCAGGAATGGCTGCAAAGTCTTCCTTTGTGGCCTAGCAGAACTGCTCCTCCCTTAGGGGGTGGGGAGGTCAAAGAGCCTGCCATTGAGTTCATGTCAGAAAAAATTCCTGTTCCCATTACCATGGAAAAATCAATTGGTTACTGAGATACCACAGGCTACATCTGAGCAGGGATTCTAGATTATATCCATACATGGTCCTTGTTTGGAGAAACAGTCATAGAAAAGTCCCCTGTGCCCAGATATATTTGGTCCTTGTGGAGCTCCTATCCTTTTCCTGTCATACTAACTCCCCCTTCTTTGATATGATTCCTTGCACTCTGCCAAAGGTTTGGTTATGAGTCTTAGTATCTGCTTTGATACTCTGCTAGTTAGAGTCTTTCAGAGGCCCTCTGCAGTAGGCTTCTGTCCTGTTACTTGTTTTCTCCTACATCCAATGCACATCGCATTTGTCTTTCTAAGTGAAGGTTGATCATATTACGCTGTGTTCTCTTTCTTGTTTTATCTTCTTTAGGTGTATAGATTTCATTATGTTTATCATATCTTATTGGTCTATATAAGTGAGTATATACCATGTGTGTCTTTCTCCTTCTGGGATACTTCACTGAGAATGATCTTTTCTAGATCCCACCGTTTCCCTGCAAATTTCATGATTTCCTCCTTTTTGATTGCTGAGTAGTATTCCATTGTGTAAAAATACCACATTTTCTGTATCTATTCCTCCATTGATGGATATCTGGGTTGTTTCCATGTTCTTGCTATTACAAATAAAGCTGCTACAAACATGGATGAGCAAATGTCCTTGTTGTGTACTTGGGTAAATGTTGGGTATATACCTAGCAGTGGCATAGCTAGGTCTTGAAGAAGCACTATTCTTAATTGTCTAAGAATGTGCCAGATTGACTTCCAAGGTGGTTGAGCCAGTTTACCTTCCCACCAGCAATGGAGGAGGGTTCCCCTTTCTCCACAACCTCTCCAGAATTTGAGTTTTTGATTTTAATCACTTTGATGGGTGTAAGGTGAAATCTCAGGGAAATTTTCATTTGCATCTCCCTGATGGCTAAGGATGTCGAGCATCTCTCTAAGTGTTTCTCTGCCATTCTATATTCCTCTACTGAGAATTCTCTGTTTAGCTCCGTACCCCATTTTTTTTAATTGGATTACTTGATTTATTGCTTTTTAACTTCTTTAGTTATTTATATATGCTGGATATCAGCCCTCTGTCAGATATAGGGTTGGTCAAGATCCTTTCCCAGTCTGTAGACTGTCATTTTGTGTCTTTTGCTTTACAAAAACTTTTCAGTTTCATGAGGTCCCATTTATTGATTGTTGCTCTTAGAGCCTGTGCTGTTGGTGTTTTGTTCCAGAAGTTGTCTCCTATGCCAATGAGTTCTAGGCTCTTCTTCAGTTTTTTTCTTTTCCCCCTATACCCCTCCCTTAGTCCACTGATAAGTGTGGTCCTCCTCCCCTTCTATGAGACCCTTGCCTACAGGATCTCATCAGGACTGTTTTCCATTGTCTTCCTTTGTGGCCTGGCAAGGCTGCTCCCCGCCCCCCAACAAGGAGAAGGTTATCAGAGAGCCTTAAAGGTAGGTAGGAGACTGATGATATCATCAGTACCCAAACATACAGATACCTATAAAAAGGTAAATTCCAGTCTGTGCAAACAATTTTAAAATTTTTCCACGTTTCTTGGTTCGGTATCCTTTTATGCATATGTGTGCATATGAATGCTCCTTTGATTTTGGTGGTTCCAGATTATGGTTCTTGTTACATGTGCTGTAGGCTATGTAGAAGAGATAAATGAAGTTTGGGGCGTTCATCTTTGTTGTTCTTCCTTGAATAGGCAGAGTGACACTATCCTGGCAACCAAATTAGAGAGCTGCCTATCTTCTTTACATGTTATGATGGTTAATTTTATGTGCCAATTTAAATGAGCCATCAATTTCACAGGAAGTTTTTGAAATGTTATTTGAGTCTCTCTGTGAGGATGTTTCTGCCTAAGACTGACATTTGAAGTAAAAATGTATTGTCACTCTACAACACAGAGCATTCATGTTTGGTTTGTTTAATAGAGAAAGCAAAATCTTAAACAGAGGTAGAAGCATTCTGATGTAAAAGTGAACTGCTTTGAGGTTGTCCACATGTTCTATCTCTTTTGCATGAGATATAATAATGTGAGCTTTAGGTGGGAAAATAACTCCTCGGTGGTGTTCATAAATCAGGGAATGGTTTTGAACCAATGTCAACAATGGAATGTGTGATAAGGGGAGTTTTATATGAATAGTGGCCTGTGGCATTAAAACCAGTTTTTGGTTTTGTTGTTTTTAATGGTACATTATAATGTTTCTTGAGTGGCGTCTCTGAAACCGCTCACAGTGAAAGACCTTCTTATAAAAAGAAAATGGCAAGGTAGTTGACTCAGGACAAAGTTCCTTAAATCATCCAAATAATTTAAATTAATGTAATAAAGGATTTATAATTTATTTTAAATTTTCCTGATTTTTAAAATTAAAATCAGTTTGTTTTAATTGAATGTTATAACAATTCAATAGGAATGAATAAGTTCATAAATTAAAGTATATGTAAAAATGAATGTATATTGTAGTTAGAGAGCATGGTTTTAAATATTATCTACTGAATCTTTGCATTTTATATCGTTATGTATTTAAAATGTAGTGAGTGAATCCTGTGGTTGACAGTGTGATAACAAAAGTTCAATAACGGAGCTAAGGAGTAAAGGCAAAAAATAATAATAAAGAACTCTAATAGTTTTCCTGCATTCCTATTGTTGCTGGTGAGGGTGATAACAAGAGTATTAATGACACAGAGGTCAGAATAAGAAGATAAAATCTCCAGTTACGGATTTCTTTAGGAAGTTTCATTGCAAAGTTGCTTTCATTGAAATACAGAGTATGCCCACAGGAATAGTTAGGATTTCAGGGCTGCTGGTCAAAAGTTTTAAAACTGATTATAGTTCAAAAATGAAATACAGACTTTAATGGGAAAAGCAACAATTTCCAGACTTTTAAGGGGGGGAGCTTACCAGTTTATATGAAACTAGAACTAAACTCTATTTACAAATGCTGCAATATGTTTCTCAGACTCGATATCAAAATCTATCAGGACTGGAAAGCTAAAATGTCATTTATGGATGATCTAGTCCCACCTGGTTTCTCTTTATCCAAATCCTATTTGGAGTGTGAGCTGTTCTGTGAGAGAAAGCAACATTTGCTGAATGTACTGTGTGGTGTCTGCAATATGCCTTTATTGAAGTCCCAAATCATATTTGTAAAGAATGATTCAACACAAAACATTTTCAACCCCTTTGCTGATGCATACTCTATAATCTCCATTACTTATCATATTTCCCACTATGAGAGGGATCTTTTTTTTCAAATTTACTATGGTAAAAAGGAAAGGAAAAATAATATTTTATATGGCAAGAACACATTATTTCAAGACAATTTTTACATCACCAAATATGTGTTATTGGATTGGTTTGCTATAGCATTTTCTGAGATGAACTGAATACAGTTTTAAGGGATTGGATGAAACAGAAGATGGAAAAAAAAGGAGCCTTGTGTTTATATATCTCATAAATTGATGTTCACGTACAGCTATATTACAATAAGAATGAGTTTAAAAATAAGTCTGAAAGTTATATATCTCTGAGGCTTATAAAACTACTATTAATATGCTCTTTTGTCCTTAGAATAAATATGCTGACCTCAGAGTTGACTAAACATACCTGAAGGGTTCCCAAAGGTGGGAGACAGAATTGGTAGGGATACAAGAATGCACAAAGGATATAATGATCTACATGTAATTCTAAAAGCAGTATCAATTTTGCCTTAAAAATGGTATAATTTTCCTGTTATATATTTAAAACTGGGTACCTTAGTTTGCTTCTAGGTTCTATGTTAAAAACACTAACCAGAAGCAAATTTGGAGGAAAGGGTTAGAAAGGACATAAAGTACCTTGGTGTGAACCTAACCAAGCAAGTCAAAGACATGTATGAAAAAAATTTTCAGTCTCTGAAGAAAGAATTAGAAGAAGATATCAGAAGATGGAAAGATCTCCCATGCTCATGCCTTGGCAGGATTAATATAATAAAAATGGCCATCTTTCCAAAAGCAATCTACAGATTCAATGCAATTCCCATCAAATTGCCAACAATTCTTTACAGACCTGGAAAGAAAAATTCTCACCTTCATATGGAACAACAAGAAACCCAGAATTGCTAAAATAATTCTCTACAGTAAAAGATCTTCAGGAGGTATCTCCATCCCTGATCTCAAGGTGTACTATAGAACAACAATACTAAAAACTGCATGGTACTGGCAGAGAAACAGACTGGTGGGTCAATGGAATCGAATAGAAGACCCTGACATAAATCCACACACATATGGACACCTGAATTTTGAAAAAGATGCCAAATCCATTCAATGGAAAAAAGACAGCACCTTCAACAAATGGTGCTGGTCTAACTGGAAGTCTGCATGTAGAAAAATGCAAATAGATCCATACTTATAACCCTGCACAAAACTAAAGTCCAAGTGGATCAAAGACCTCAACATGAAACTAGACACATTAAACCGCTTAGAAAAAAAGTGGGGAATACCCTTGAACTCATTGGCACAGGAGACAACTTCCTGAACAGAACACCAACAGCACAGGCTCTAAGAGCAACAATCAATAAATGGGACCTCATGAAACTGAAAAGCTTCTGTAAAGCAAAGGATACTGTCCTCAGAACAAAAGGACAGCCTACAGATTGGGAAAAGATCTTCACCAATCCTATATCTGACAGAGGGCTAATATCCAGTATATATAAAGAACTAAAGAAGTTAAACACCAAAAAAATCAAGTAATCCAATTAAAAAATGGGGTACAGAGCTAAAAAGAGGAATATCTCTGCAGAGGAATATCGAATGGCAGAGAAACATTTAAAGAAATGTTCAACCTCATTAGCCATCAGGAAAATGCAAATCAAAACGACCCTAAGATTTCACCTTACACCCATGAGAATGGCTAAGATCAAAAACTCAAGAGACAGGGCGGGGCAAGATGGCAGTGCCTGGACAATTCTCATTCTGACCAGCAGCACAGCAGGATCGGCACAGTGAGCAACAATCAGAACTCGCAGCCATAAAACACAAGTGATTGTGTTTCCCAGGTGAAAGGATACCCCAGGGTGGGGGATTCAATCAGCTTTAACTCACCCGACTAAACCGACTAAACTGCAGAAGAGATCCCATTTCTGCCAGGCACTTGGTCGCCAGCCCAGAGCCACATGCCAGTGTGATCTGGTCATTGTCCCAGACTGACCTGTGGGCCCAGAACATCACAGACTGGATTTTCCAGTCGAGAGATAACGCCACGGATCAGGAAACAATTGGGACCGACCTTAGGTCACCCAGACACCCCCTGGAAAAGACTCGGATTCTGCGGGTGCCCCAGGAGCCAGTCCGGAGCCAGAGATGGGGACCCAGGCGCCTGCACAGAGCCCTGCCTGCCTGGGCGCCTGATTCGCCGCCTCTGATAGAACTGTGGGCCCCAGGGCACCAGAGACGGAGTTTCACTGTCGGGTGCAAACCCACAGGGAGGGAAACGGCTGGTCTGATCTCGGAGCACTCAGCCGATACCACCACACCGAAAAGGTCTCTGGAAAATTACCCAGTTTAGGCAGATGCCCAGGTTCCCAAAGGCCAGAAAGGTGGAGCCACTGACGGGCGTCTGTTCCTATGGTTTCTACTCACCACCCCAGACAGAATGGCAGTCCCCAAAGCAAAGACTGGGTGTCCCTGTCAGGAGGAAACCCCACAGTGGGGGGGGGGGGGGGGGACACAGGGCTAACACCCAGGACACCCAGCACCAAAAGACTTTCTGGATACATGCAGACTCTAGGCTCTAGCTTTCTACTGCAGGCAGGAGCGCTGTGCTCAGCTGCCATTATTGAGTACCCCTAGGGCACTGGGGCACACAGCTGCATCCTCAGACCTACAAAAGCCAGAGAACCATTACAGCAGCCCTCTGATACTGTGTCAAGGATCAACCAGTTATCCCTAGCTAGACTGACAAAACTGTGGGAATCCCTGGTCCTTCCAGAGGGCTGCACCCATAGCATCCAGACCAGAGCTGTGCCCTCAGCCGACATCCCAGACAGGGACACACAGCTTCCAGTCCAGAGTGAGGCACCCAACCTCCAGACCAGAGTGGAGCCCTCAGTTACCAGCCTCCAGACCAGAGTGGCGCCCCCAGGTGCTGGTGGGAATGTAAACTTGTAAACTGCTGGTGGCAATGTAAACTCTGGAAAGCAATCTGGTGCTTTCTCAGACAATTAGGAATAGTGCTTCCTCAAGATCCAGCTATACCACTCCTAGGCATATATCCAAAAGTTTCTCAAGTACACAATAAGGACATTTGCTCAACCATGTTTGTAGCAGCCTTATTTGTAATAGCCAGAAGCACGAAACAACCCAGATGCCCCTCAGTGGAGGAATGGATGCACAAATTGTGGTATATCTACACAGTGGATTACTCAGCAAATGAAATTTGCAGGTAAATGGTGGGATCTGGAAAAGATCATCCTGAGTGAGCTATCCCAGAAGCACAAAGATGCACATGGTATATACTCACTCATATAGACATATAATATAGGATAAACCCACTAAAATCTGTATACCTAGAGAAACTAATCAAGAGGGAGGACTCTTGCTAACATGCTCAATTCCTATCCAGAAAGGCAAAGAGGATGGGCATCAGAAGAAGGAGAAAAGAGGGAACAAGTCAGGAGCCTGACACAGAGGACCTCTGAAAATCTCTGCCCTGCAGACTATCAATGTAGATACTGAGACTTATGGGCAACATTTGGGCAGAGTGCAGGGAATCTTAGGAAAGAAGTGGGAAACAGTAAGATCTGGAGAGGACAGGAACTCCACAAGGAGAGCAATAGAACCAAAAAAAAAAAAAAAAAAAAATCAGAGCACAGGGGTCTTTCCTGAGACTGCTATTCCAACCAAGGACTATGCATAGAGATAACCTAAGACCCCTGCACAGACATAGCCCATGGCAGTTCAATATCCAAGTGGGTTCCATTGTAATATGAATAGGAACTGTCTCTGACATGAAATGATTGGCCTGCTCTTTAATTTCCTCCTCCTGTGGGGGAAGCAGCATTACCAGGCCACAGAAGAAGCCACTCCTGATGAGACCTAATTGACTAGGATCAGAAGGAAGGAAATGAAGTCCTCCCCTATCAGTGGACTTGGGGAGGGGCATGCATTCAGAGGGTGGAGGAAGGGAGGGATTGCGATGGGAGGAGGAAGGGAACCATGGGGGGGATACAAAGTGAGTAAAGTATAATTAACAAAGAAAAATAAAAAAAATAAAAGAAATCAGTTTATTCAGTTCATTTCTGCATCACAGCTGATCACTGTACTATCTGAAGTTCTGAAGTTGGCAGGTCTTACTATTTACAGTTGACCATATAGCTTTTGTCTCTCTGATAAATATTATCCAGCAAACTGTTAGCATGAGTATTCTGGGAGTAAAAATCTAGATATTGAATACTCAACAAAACCTTTCAAATAAGTGGCATCAAGTTTTCTTCTTCAATGGTAGTTGCCAAGATAATTACCTAGTCACTTTTAAAATAAAAGGTGGTCAACAGTTTCTATTTTGCAGCACACAATTAAGATAAATCAAAACTTAAGCAAAATAAGACTACTAAACAAATTATAGGTGAATAATAAGTTTGTGGAAGAATGACTGCTTAATCATGCAAAAGATTTCACTGTTTATAGTCTCTTATATCGAAATAGAATTCTCATAAACCTGGGAAGGTAAATGTCTCAGTTTTCTGAGTAAACAGTACTGCCAAATATATTTATTAAGAGATGAACATTAATAAGCCAGTAATAAAAATATCAGAAACAAAATGTTAAAAATATATCATTAAATTTTAGCATTATTCTGCATATATTAAAATATATTTCTAGAGCTATAAAGTACATACTGAAAGGAATGAACCCCTTATTTTTATATATAAGCATATAATAAATATATTAAAATATATTTATATATAAATATAATTTATAAAAATATAAATATTCATAAATATATATATTATAAATATAATAAGTATCCTAAAAGTGCACCATGTGGCAATCACAATGTTCTCTATGTCATTTATTAATCTCAGAATTATTATTCAATCATAAATTATTAATTATTATTAATGGTGAAACTCTAATAATAATTTTAGTAACAAGTAAAATGAAGTCATAAACGGGCAACACCAAGGAGTTATAGCCAATAGCAATATATCATCCTCTGTGTCTCCTCATGTTATCACTAAAAACCTTTCACATATGTTTCATTTTTCCTTTGTTTTCATTTTAATATTTTATTTCAGTTTAAAATTAATTTGTATTTTTATGAATAAATTATTTATTCCAATTAGAGGATAATTGTTTATGAAATATGTATGGAACTATCTAGTTTATTGAGGGTATTATACATATTTATTGTTTATGTTTTCATTATGTGTTTCAGTAAATGCATTCATTATTTTTTTTGCTTATAAACAAAACACACTTACTGGGCCCATATGTAACTTGGTTTATATTATTCAGTTGTGTTAAATACTTTATACAGAGCTCTTACATCAATCTATACTTCTACCATATTTTAAAAAAGAATGCACATACTAACACTTTGATATTTTCATCTGATTTTCTGATACTGCCATAGATAAGACTATTAGCTATGCATGAGGTCATCTACTCTATGTCCTTCATTTTATTTTTATATTTAAGTTATTGTAAGAATCCATAAATACATATTATATTTATAAATATTAGTAAATTTTTATATATAGATGTTCTACTTTCCTTTTGAATCTACATACTGTTGTTCTTATGTATATGCATTTAGTACTTGCCAATTGAAATAATATAGTTTATCAGGGGGGTCATCCCTTGTATGAATGATTCTCTGCATTTCAAAAGTCAGAAGTCAAAGTGTCTCTTCACTTAGAAGTAGGGCCTTGATAGTTCCCTATTCACATTTTCATGTCAACGTGTGTATTGCCATTTTTCAAGTCTTATTTAGGTAACCATACTGTTGAGATTTCATGAGTGTGATCTGTTTATCATATCTACATTTTTTGATCTTACAGTAGAATTCCTACTCTCATGATTCTTACAACCTATCTTCCCCTCTTCTGTGAAGTTCCTTGAGCCTTAGGTGAAAGGTTTGCGTTGTGAATGCATCAACAGGAGAGAGCATCACGAGGTCAGATATTCTGGCAATTTGATAAGATATAGGTATCTGTGATGATTGCCTTTTGCTAAAAAGGAAGCTTCTCTGATGCAGAGTGAAATATATTCTTGTCTTTTGGATATAAGAATGGGCCATTTAGGAAACTAGCATCAATTGATTCTCCTCTACAGTCATCGCTTTCATCAGCCACAAGTTATTGTCTAGGTTGACGTTACCAGGCATGGATTATCTCTTACTGAGTGGGCCTTCAGTCCAACTATAAAGTGTTGATGACATGCAAGATAACCCAAGAGCGCAATCTTTTGTAACAGATTGCATGTGATTCATTGTTGTAAGTCATAAGATTCACACCATTTGGTAGCACTACCATTTGCTTTTCTTACTTGGCAACTTATACAGCACCTTTGGATACTGCTGGGGCTAGTCCTAAGAAAGGAGTCCCTGTTATTTCCAGCTTGATTCTTCTAAGTCCTATGTCCAAATTAAATCGTGTCTTGTCCAAAGTATGAAATTTTTCTTAGTTTCCCAAGGAAACTTTCTCATCTGCAATCAGTATTTCAATAACCTTTTTTCTTCTCTTTATCCACCTCTTAATTTCATAGCTATTTGTTCTTTTTGATACTGAAGTGAACATAATCTTTACTTTAAAAAAATTATGTATTGCATTTTATAGCTCTCTTTGCTTGTCCTTATCAAACTATATAGTATATTCTTAAAGTGCGTAGACAGTCATTCTAACTAAACCACCTCTATCTATCTGACTTTGTTTCTATTATTTCCTTTATTCTTCTGCATGGCTGTGGTACCTGCCTTTACCTATTGATTCTATAAACTTTTCCAATATTTTTGTTTTTATTTAAATTTTAAATGGTAATTTTATTTACCATGAATCTAAATAATTAGAAATTATTTGGAGTCTGGAAGAATTGTTTGTTTTCATTTTTTTAAATCTGCCAAAATATTAAATTGGGTGAAGGAAAACAGGGAGTAATTGATGTTATAAGATACTAAAAGAACAGAAAACCACATCTAATGTCCTTCAATTTCAGCAATGAATGAAATGGCAATGAAAAACAACACATTTCTGTCTTATCAACCACCATTATCTACACGTTATGATCCACAGGGTTCAAGTCTCTATTAGAATGCTTTGAAATAATTTTTGAATTTATTTTCTGTAAATGCAATGGAGAGTTTGGAGTCCTGTTCATCTAAAGCTTCAGATTATTGCTAACAACAATATATGTTTTTCAGCAATTCCATACAAAGAGAGTATGAGGAATAATGTCAGTACTGACATTTGTAAATTCTGTGGAACACATAATGAGTCCTGAGAGCCCCTTACAAAGTAACACAGCAGATATTGTGATCTCCGAGAAACATGATCATGTCCAATCCTCCTGCTATGAACGCTACTGGCTGCTAGCTGTCATCCTAAGGATGGAGCCCAGCTGCTCATAAAATCTTATCTTAATGAGGATTGCCTGTGCCCCTGACAAATGATCATTATGTTTCTGTCTTAGTGTAAAAATAAAATGGCTTGACATGATGAAGTACTCTAATCGATTTTAACATCTCTTTTGTCAAAAGAGAAAAACTATTAACCTGTGGTGAACTGTGGCCTTAAAGGCTAAAGAGTCACCAAACTTGACTGAGGAAGTCACATATTTTTGTTGGCACTTTTGATCAAATTAAAGGAATAAGAATAAAGTACTTTTACTTTTCCATTAATCAAAATGATGCCTTTATTCCCATCCTCTCTGATTGGCCATCCTGAAATGAAATAGTTTTCAGATAGTTCGATGTGCTTTCTGTGAAAGTTTCCTTTACAGCTCCTCAAAAGGTATCCATGCCAAATATATATATATATATTTTTTTTCTTTAGACACCTTAAATCAGTCAATGCTATTTTTCCAAAGGGTATATAAATTCATTGTTTAATTCAGGACTCATAATACCATAGATGTCAGGTTTTATGATAAAACAACTTCTATATTTGATAATTTCTTCTAAAAGTCATCTTTTAAAATTAAGAGATGGCCAGCTCTGCCTGCACTCACAGAGACAGCAGGCATTGGAGAGGTGAGGCCTGCCCCAAGCCCTCCATGGGCTAATTCCCTGATGCCAACTCTGCCTGCAGTTCCTGAGGCAGCAGCCTTTAGGACTGCCAATAATATTGAGGTCTGTTCTGTGATGTCCACATACCAGCTCCTGGTCCCCAACTCTGCCTATGGTCCCAGAGACAGCAGCCAATGGAGGCTCCCAGCAGAGGTGAGTTCTGTTCTGTAACCTCTGCACACCGATTCCCAGGTCCCAGCTCTACCTGCAATCTCAGATGTGGCACCTGTCAGCAACTACCAAAGGCAAGAGCCATTAGGGACTACGAGAGACCTCCAAGTGTGCTAACACCAGGGACAACCAGATGGCTAGAGGGAAGTTTAAGAACACTCTCAACAAATTCCAGGACAATACAGCACCACCAGAACCCAACTATCCTACTAAAACAAGCCATGGATATACAAACACACCTAAAGCACAAGACAATGACCTTAAATCTAATCTCGTGAAGATGGTAGAGACTTTTAAATAGGAAATTTAAAAAAAAATCTATCAAAGAAAGACTGAAACTACGAGCAAACATGAGAAGAAAATGAATAAAACTGTTCAAGGGAAATAGAAGAAATAAAGAAAACACAATCTGAGGCAATCCTGGAAGTGGAAAACCTAGGAAAGAGAACAGGAACTACAGACACAAACATTGCCAAAAAGCTACAAGAAATGGAAGAGAGAATCTTGAGCATAGAAGATATAATAGAAAAAATCGACACATCAGACAAAAAAAATGTTAAATATAAAATCCTTCTAACACAAAATATCCAAGAAATTTGGGAGACCATGAAAATACCAAACCTAAGAGTAATAGGAATAGAATAAGGAAAAGATCCCGAGGTCCAAGGCCCCAAAAATATATTCAACAAAAACATAGAAGAAAATTTGCCTCACCCAAAGAAAAAGATGTATATAAAGATAAAAGAAGTCTACAGAATACCAAATAAATGAGACAAAAATATGAAAATTCTCTAGCCAAATAATAATTAAAACACTAAATGACAGGAAAAAAAAAACAACAACAACAGAAAAACAAGGGTAAGAGCCAAGTATCAAATAAAGACATACCAATTATAATTAGACGAGACTTTTCAACAGAGACTTTAAATGCCAAAAAGGCCTGAGCAGACATCTTGCAAACCCTAAGACCACAGATGCCAGTCTTGACTACTACAGGTGGCAATACTTTCAATCACCTTACTTGGAGAAAACAGGATATTCCACAACAAAACCAAATTTAACAATATCTTTTCACTAACCCAGCCCTACAGAGTATACTGAAGGGAAAACTCCAAAACAAGCATAACTACACAGGAAATAAATAATTTCAGACCAGCAAAAACAAAAGAAGAGAAGTACACACACACACACACACACACACACATACAAATACACACACACATACACGCACACTCACACTACCACCACCAATATCAAAATTTACCTATGTTCTGTTATCCCTCCTCATTTGAGACAACCTCTGCTTCCTAAGAAATTCTTTTGTTTTTTTTCCTTCAGCTTTTTATGGGTATTGAGTGTAAGAAAAAAAAAAAAAAAAAAAAAAAAGCAGTAGAATGTCTGAAAGTCAGATCTGCCAAGAGAGAAAACATGCCTTTGTCTCTCTGGGTCTGAGTTATTTCATCCAAAGCACGTCTTCTAGTTCTCCCCACATCCCTGAAAGTTTCATTTTTTATACTTGAACAGATAAAACCAAGAACAATAAAGACATCTATAATGAAAAATGTAAGGCACTGGAGAAACAAGTTGAGAAAGATACCAGAAGATGGAATTATTTTTCTTGCTCATAAATTAGAAAAGTTAATATTGTAAAATATGTCCATTGTTCGAAAATCCTTCTATAGATTCAAGGGATTTTAATGAATTCCACACCTAATCTTTAAAGATAAAGAAAAGGAAACACACACACACACACACACACACACACACACACACATCAACAGTATCTTGAAAGGAGAAAAGAATAAGGATATTGAAAATAACCATGACCAAAATTACTGCTGGAATTAGCACCACCTCTGATTTGGCATTATACTAAAATGCCATAGTGGCCATGCGTGTTTCTCTGCTTCCAGGATACCTCACTCAGGATGATCTTTTCTAGCTCCCACCATTTACCTTCAAATTTCATGATTTCCTTGTTTTTAATAGCTGAGTAGTATTCCATTGTGTAAATGTACCACAAATTCTTTATCCATTCCTCTGTTGAGGGGCATCTGGGTTGTTGTGAGATTCTGGCTATTACAAACAAAGCTGCTATGAACATAGTTGAGCAAATGTCCTTGTGGATATTTGCCATATTATATACAATAAATGTACTATAATTTACAGATCTAAAGAAGTTAAAGTACTTTAAAGAAGTTAAAGTTAAAGGAGGACCGAGGGAAGATGATTAATTCTCAGTCATTCGGAAAAACAGGAGAGACACCAGAAGTGGTAGAAGAGAGGGAATAGGATTGGAGCCTATCACAGATGTCCTCTGAAAAACTCCAACAAGCAAGGGATCGAAGTGTGTGTGAGTGTGTGTATAGTTGAAAGTAAGTGAAAAAGGAAGGAATTATGTAAATAGAGTAATAGTATAATAAATTATTTAAATAAACAAATACATTTTAAAATTAATGCCAGTAGCAACAAATACTGCTTATGGATATTAGGGAAAGGGGTGTCTATATTCTGTTAGTGCAAGGGTGAACTAGGATTGCATTTTGGGAATTAGTCTGGAAGTTTCTGAATAAATTAAAAATAAAACTACCATATATTCTAACTATTCTGCTCCTGAGCATATACTGAAAACACACTATATCCTAATACTGGCATTTCTGCACATTCATATCTGCTGTTGCCTCATTCATAACAGAGAATTACATGTTAATGAACATGAAGAACCAGTAAGGAAAACATGGTACATCAACACACTGGAACACTCTTTATATGTAAAGAAACATCATTTATTATAAATTATTTTACCTATCATTTGAGCAAACTGAAACTGAAACAGAGAATTCATTATAAAGACTTTAAGCTTGTGAACTTAAAGACAAATATATAAGACACTCAATGCAGCTATTTTTAATGTACAGTAAATAGCTCAGTAAATTTTAGAAGGCTAATTTAATTATTTCATGTCTATGAGGCAATATGCAGTTATTAATAAAATAAAAATTATTTAGATTGTAACAGCTGACTTTTGAAGTATTAGATGAACTATTTCTGAGAAAAACGCAACATGCAGAGAAAAGTATCAAACCTACTGTTGATAAAATAGTGACAATTGTCACATTAACCTATAGATAATAGTAGAGAGAAGACTATGTAAACATGCACATTACTCAAGTCGTTATGTCTACACAGACTGGAAGAAGGAAAGGAGACCCATGGAGATGATAAAGGTGGACACTTGAAAAACTTAAACAAAAGCTCTAAAATTGTCGGCCTTCATTTCTTTAAAACTGAGAACAGTTAAAACAATATTAAATGAGGACTCCATCTTAGAAGCAAACCCTAGTTATGTTGACTCTTCAGTAGAAGTTGAGTTAGTAGACGATTATTTCCTGATGAGAGAATGTCCTGAGACTCTCAACTTTTAGAACATCATATGTTCAACGTTTCCATCAGCAAAAATATTAAAAAATAAACTCAAATGGAATCTCCCATACGGAATTAATAGAAAAGCATTCAAATCGCCTGAAAAAGGTTAGACATTTCTATTCCACAATGCCATTAAAAAGACATTTACAGTGAAGACACAATGTTGTGCATACCATGCAATAGTAGGAGAGTCACCAGGAAACCTGGTTCTGCTACTGTTTCACACAACTAAAGTTGACAGCTTTGAGAAAACTAATGTTTCTTATCATATGCCTTCAGTCTCTCTAACCATGATCCAACTGATGTTGAATGGTTCTAGCTTTCTTTTCTTAATTTAATTTTATTTTTTATTATCAGTTATATTTTATTAACTCTGTATCCTAGCTGTATCCCACTCCCTCATTCCTTCACAGTCTCACCCTCACTCCCTCATCTCCTCCTTGCCCCTTTCCAAGTCCACTGATTGGGGAGGACATTTTCCCCTTTCATCTGACCCTGTTTTATCAGTTATCTTCAGGACTGGCTGCAAAGTCCTCCTCTATGGCCTAGCAGGACTGCTCCTCCCTTAGGGGTGTGGGGAGGCCAAAGAGCCTGCCATTGATTTCCTGTCAGAAATAGTCCCTGTTCCCCTTACTATGGAAAACCAATTGGTTACTGAGGTACCACGGGCTTCATCCTAGCAAAGGTTCTAGGTTATATCCATACATGGTCCTTGGTGGAGTGTCAGTCTCAGAAAAGACCCCTGTGCCCAGATATATTTGGTCCTTGTGGAGCTCCTATCGTTTCTACGTCATACTAACTCCCCTTCTGCCAAAGGTTTGGTTATGAGTCTTAGTATCTGTTTTGAAACACTGCTAGGTAGAGTCTTTCAGATGCCTTCTGTGGTAGACTCCTGTCATAAGTCCAATGCATATCCCATTTGTCTTTCTAAGTAAGGATTGATCATCTTACCCCATGTCCACTTTCTTGTTTATCTTCTTTAGGTGTATAGATTTCATTATGTTTATCATATCTTGTAGGTCTATATAAGCGAGTATATACCATGTTTGTCTTTCTCCTTCTGGGATACTTCACTCAGAATGATCTTTTCTAGATCCCACCATTTGCCTGCAAATTTCATGATTTCCTCCTTTTTGATTGCTGAGTAGTATTCCATTCTGTAAAAATACCACAATTTCTGTATCCATTCCTCTGTTGATAGACATCTGGGTTGTTTCCAAGTACTGGCTATTACAAATAAAGCAGCTACAAACATGGTTGAGTGAATGTCCTTGTTGTGTACTTGAGCAAATTTTGGGTATATACCTAGAAGTGGTATAGCTGGGTCTTAAGGAAGCACTATTCCTAATAGTGTGAGAAAATGCCACATTGACTTCCAAAGTAATTGTACCCATTTACCTTCCCACCAGCAATGAGGAGGGCTCCCCTTTCTCCACAACCTCTCCAGCATGTGTTGTCACTTGAGTTTTTCATCTTGGCCATTCTGATGGGGGTATGGTCGTTTTGATGTGCATTACCCTAATGGCTAATGAGGTTTAGCATTTCTTTAAGTGTTTCTCTGCCATGCAATATTCATCTATCGAGAATTCTTTGTTTAGCTCTGTTCCCCATTTTTTAATTGGATTACTTGGTTTGCTGCTTTTTAGCTTCTTAAGTTCTTTGTATATACTGGATATTAGTCCTCTGTCAGATAAAGGGTTAGTCAAGATTCTTTCCCAATCTGTAGGCTGTCGTTTTGTTTTGATCACGGTGTCCTTTGCTTTACAAAAGCTTTTCAGTTTCATGAGGTCCCATTTATTGATTGTTGCTCTTAGAGCCTGTGCTGTTGGTGTTCTGTTCAGGAAGTTGTCTCCTGTGCCAATGAGTTCTAGGCTCTTCCCCACTTTTTCTTTTAACTGATTTAGAGTATCTGGTTTTATGTTGAGGTCTTTGATCCACTTGGACTTTAGTTTTGTGCAGGGTGATAAATATAGATCTATTTTCATTTTTCTGCATGTAGACATCCAGTTGGACCAGCACCATTTGTTGAAGATCCTGTCTTTTTTCCTTTGAATGGTTTTGGCTTCTTTGTCAAAAATCGAGTAATCATAGGTATGTGGGTTTATTTCTGGGTCTTCTATTTGATTCCATTGATCCTCCTTTCTGTTTCTATGCCAATACCACGCAGTTTTTATTACTATTGCTCCGTAGAACAGCTTGAGAATGGGGATGGAGATACCTCCAGATGATCTGTTGTTGTACAGGATTGTTTTGGAGATTCTGGGTTTTTTGTTTCTCCATATGAAGCTGAGAATCTTTTTTTCAATGTCTATAAAGAATTGAGTTGGTATTTTGATGGGAATTGCATTGAATCTGTAGATTGCTTTTGGCAGGATGGCCATTTTCACAATGTTAATCCTACCAATCAATGAGCATGGGAGATCTTTCCATCTTCTGAGATCTTCTTCAATTTCTTTCTTCAGAGACTTGAAGTTTTTCTCAAACATATCTTTCACATGCTTGATCAGTGTCACCCCAAGGTACTTTATGTTATTAGTGGCTATTGTGAAGGGTGTTGTTTCCCTTATTTCTTTCTCAGCCCTTTTTTCTTTGGTATACAGGAGGGCTTCTTATATTTTTGAGTTGATTTTGTATCCTGCCACTTTGCTGAAGGTGTTTATCAGCTGAAGGAGTTCTCTGGTTGAATTTTTGGGATCATTCATGTTTATTATCATATCATCTGTGAATAGTGACACTTTGACCTCTTCCTTTCTGATTTGTATCCCCTTGATCTCCTTTAGTTGTCTTAATTCTCTGGCTAGGACTTCAAGTACTATGTTGAAGAGATATGGAGAGAGTGGACAGCCTTGTCTTGTCCCTGACTTCAGTGGGATTTATTTAAGTTTCTCTCCATTGAGTTTGTTGTATATATAGGCTTGCTGTTTATTGCCTTTACTATGTTTAGGTATGTGCCTTGTATCCCTGATTTCTCCAAGACTTTAAAAGTGAATGGGTGTTGGACTTTGTCAAATGCTTTTTCGAGATCTAATGACATGATCATGTGGTTTTTCTTCTTCAGTTTGTTTATGTGGTGGATTACATTGATGGATTTCCATATGTTGAACCACCCTTGCATGCCTGGGATGAAGCCTACTAGGTCATGGTAGATGATATCTTTGATGTGTCCTTGGATTCTGTTTGCAAGTATTGTATTGTGTATTTTTGCATCAATGTTCATAAGAGAGATAAGTTTGAAGTTCTCTTTTATTTTGGGGGGAGGGTCTTTGTGTGGTTTAGGTATCAAGGTAACTGTGGCTTCCCAGAATGAGTTTGGTAATGTTCCTTCTGTTTCTGTTTTGTGGAATAGTTTGGACAGAGTTGGAGTTAGCACTTCTTTGAAAGTCTGGTAGAATTCTGCACTTAATCCATCTGGCCCTGGGCTTTTTTTTAGAAGGGAGACTTCCAAAAAAAATTTTTTTTAATTTTGTGGCAGATAGACTTTTGTAGTATGACCTAATGATTTTTTTGGATTTCCTCAATGTCCGTAGATATGTCCCCATTTTCATTTCTGAGTTTGCTGATTTGTATAGTTTTTCTCTGCCTTTTAGTTAGTTGGCTAAAGGTTTGTCTATCTTGTTGATTTTTTCAAAGAACCATCTCTTGGTTTCATTGATATTTTGAATAGTTTTATTTGTTTCTAATTGATTGATTTCAGCCCTGTGTTTGATTATTTCCAGCAGTCTGCTCCTCTTGGGTGTATTTGCTTCTTTTTTTCTAGGGCTTTCAGTTGGGCCATTAAAGTTGCTTGTATGAGATGTCAACATTTCTTCTTGAAGGCACTTAGTGCTATAAATTTTCCTCTGAGCATTGCTTTCATTTTGTCCCATAAATTAGGGTATGTTGGACCTTCATTTTCACTGAATTCTAAGAAGTCTTTAATTACTTTCTTTATTTCTTCCTTATCCCAGTATCATTGAGCAGCAAGTTGTTCAGTTTCCATGTGCTTGTAGGCTTTTTCTAATTCCATTGTTGTTGAAGTCCAGCTTTATTCCATGATGGCCAGATAGAATACAGGGGATTATTTCAATCATCTTGTATCTGTTGAGGCTTGCTTTGTGACCAACTATATGGTCTGTTTTGGATAAGGTTCCATAAGGAGCTGAAAAGAAGGTATACTCTTTTGAGTTTGGGTGGAAAGTTCTGTAGACATCTATTAGGTCCATTTGATTTAGGACCTCTGTAAGTGTTTTTATTTCCTTATTAGGCTTTTGTCTAGATGATCTGTCCCTTGGTGAAAATGGGGTGTTTAAGTCTCCCACTATTAAGGTGTTGGGATCCATGTGTAATTTAAGTTTAGTAATGTTTCATTTATGAATATAGGTGCTCTTGTATTGGGGTATAGATGTTCAGAATTGTGATGTCCTCTTGGTGGATTTTTCCTTTGATGAGAATGTAGTGTATTCTAGATTTCTTTTTTGTTTTTTTATTTACTAAGCAAGACATTTTACAGCAGCATCTTGCTTTGTACATTACATTTTCAACTTTATAAAGAGCCTCCCCCACACACACATATTCACAGGACTTAAACTTCTTTTAAACGTAATCATGTTACCTGTAGAGAAGTGGCTTTGAGTAGAGAAGGCCTTTCTTGTGCTTACACATAGCTGTGTATTTAGGATGGCCCCTCCAGAAGGTGCTTTGCCAAAGGCTTTTTTATGGATGGCAAAAATACTATGATCCCCTGGCAACATTTAGTTAATCATTAGAAATTGATTGTAGATTTCATGTCTTTGTGACCCTTTGTTGTTGAGTGTAACTTTAAACTGTAAATAGTTATGCGAATTGAAATGAAGGAGGAAATGACACTTGCCAGTTTTGAGCTGATTGTATTTGTAAAATAGTGATAGGCATTGCTTGAAATGTAGCTGACTTGCCAGGCTTCAGCTTTGGTGAATTTAGAATAGCTTTTGTCCTTGCTGACACTTAATGGTGTTGAGTTCTTTAAAACGTATACTTTAAGCCATGGATTTAAAAAATTACATCAGATTTAGCTTGACTTTACTGATGGTATTTCAATCTTCCACTGGTACTTTTTCTGGAAGTATTATCAAACCTAAGTTCTATCTACACTGAAAGAAGTATAGTAAGCTCGAAGCTCTAAATTGAAAACTTAATACACAAGAAAAAGTCAAAATAGGAAACAAAGGTAGTTTTCAAAAGCTTCAAAGGATAAGCTATTCAGCAATTAAACACAAGGAAATCATGAAATTTGTAGGCAAATGGTGAGATCTAGAAAAGATCTTCCTGAGTGAGGTATCCCAGAAGCAGAAAGACACACATGGTATATACTCACTTATAAGTGGTTACTAGACCTATAAGATAGGATAAACATACTAAAATCTGTACAGCTAAAGAAGTTAAACAAGACGAGGTTCTGGGGTAAGATGATCAGTTCTCACTTAGAATGGGATGGACATTGGAAGTAGGAGAAAACAAGAAACTGAACAGGAGCCTACCACAGAGGGCCTCTGAAAGACTCTACCTAGCAGTGTATCAAAGCATATTGGGACTCATAACCAAACCTTCAGCAAAGTTCAGGGAATCATATGAAAGAAGGGGGAGTTAGTAAGGCCTGGAGAGAACAGGAGCTCCACAAGGACCAGATATATCTGGGCACAGGGGTCTTTTTTGAGACCAATTCTCTAACCAAGGACCATGTATGAATATAACCCAGAACCCCTGCTCAGAAGTAGCCCATGCCATCTCAGCATCCAAGTGGGTTTCCCTAGTGAGGAGAACAGAGACTGTCTCTGACATGAACTCAGTGGCTGGCTCTTTGACCTTCCCCCAACCCCCAAGGGAGGAGCAGCCTTACTAGGCCACAGAGGAGGACAATGCAGCCAGTCCTGATGAGACCTGATAAACTAGGGTAAGATAGAAGTGGAGGAGGACCTCCCTATCAGTGGACTTGGAGAGGGGCAGGGAGAAGATGAGGAAAGGAGGATGGGATTTGGAGGGAATGAGGAAGATGGCTACAGCTGGGATACAAAATAAATAACCTGTAATTAATCTAAAATTTTTTTAAAAGAAAATGAGTGAAAAAGTTTTTTGTTCGTTCATTTTTAAATACCAAATAGCGACATGTCAAACACTAAGAAAGGGAAAACAATTTAAATTTGTGTAGGATTTGGCTTTACTGTGCTATATCTCTTCACAGATATATGACTGAAAAGGCAAGATTTTCAGAGATACTGGACAAATTTACTATTTAAAAAAAAAGGAAACCCATAAGCTGCTCAGTCTCCAATTGTGCCACCTAGTAAGGGGAGAAGGGCTGTCTTTGACAGGAACTCAGTGGCTGGCTCTTTGATCACCTCCCCCTGTTTTGGTGCAGCATTGCCAGGCCACAGAGGAAGGCAATGCAGTCAGCCTTGATGATACCTGATAGGCTAGTGTCAAATGGAAGGAGAGGAAGAGCTCCTCTATCACCGGACTAGGAAAGGGTGTAGTGGGAGAAGAGGGAAGGTGGATGAGATTGGGAGGAAACAAGAGAAGAGGCTATAGCAGGTATACAAATTGAATAAATTGTAATAAATAAATATATAAATAAAATTAAGGTTTTTTATTAATTATACTTTATTCATTTTGTATCCCCCCCTAAACCCCTCTCCCCTCCCCTCCTAATCCCACACAATAACCATGATTTTTCTTTGAAAACTTTACCGTGAAGAAAAGAAAGTAACACATCATGTAGGAGAATCTCATGTTACTGGGAGGGAACACAGGTTTTTGTTATATTTGTTCTGTTTTGAGACGTTAATATTATCTATGGATGTGCATCATTTGGGGAACATAATCTTACAAGTGTCCAGGAAATTCTGCCTGCCCGTTAAGCCAGAATTTTAGGGAACACTCTGAAGCAATGACCTATGTAAAGACATGATAGGAAGCAGTAACAAAAGTGTGTTTCCATTTAAATGGGAATGACCACCTGAGAAGGAATTGCCTCTAAGAGATGTACACTAATTGAAAAATAACGATTAAGAATGCCAAAAGATGTCTGGCTGCAATCGAGGAGAAGCCAAACTGCAAATAACTAAGGGACACCTCCATAGTATATCTTTAGGAAAGAGGACATAGTCTGTAATACACAGATTTTATTTCTTACATAGAGAAAAGTGGCAGCTTGCATCTGATATGAACTTCTATTTTTATCAGTGAAGCAGAGGAAAAGTAATATTCTGAGTACAAAGAGATATGAGAAGGCCAAAGGTTTAGAAAGCACACCCACTGGAGAAACAAAATCTCTCTGGGAAATATAAAGGCTCCTTATGCCCCTGGAAATGTTAAAAATATGAAAAAAATAAAAGCCCTCAGGTGTGTGATTTTTTTTTTCAGTAGCGAGTCCCTTCTGCCTGATTGTCTTTAACTGTAGAGCAGAGTTCTGATGTAGCTTACAATGGATGGCTTTACCTTGAAGTTGGTGATAAAGGGAAGATAGATTTTTGGAAAGATTATCCTCAGGGTTCCTGATTTGTTGGGATAAGGACATGGGTTCAGCTGGAAAGTAGTAAGGATAGACTTTTAAATCTTTGATAATTAATGAGCAAAGACTAAGGGTTTTGGAGACTCCTGCAAATGGGGAAGAGTTGGGAAAGTAGTGTTATATTAGTTAAAAATAAGTCATGAGTAAGACCTGTCAAGTTCAGAGTGAAGGCGGCTATAAATAACAGTGTAGAGTTAGGCACAAACCCTTGCTGATGTATCTTCTTGGAAAGATTGAGAAGACATCAGAGAGAGGGGAGGAAAGGACAAATGATAGGATAAGAGAGAGGAGAAAAGAGAGAGGAGAAAAGGAAAAGTAAAGGATGTGAAGAGATGGAGAAAGGAGGCAGAGAGAGAGAGAAAGAGGAAAGGAGGGAGGGAGAAAGAGAGAGTCATGAATTATTTTTTCTAAAACTCCACAACACACTTAGATACGGGCAGAAGGTTTCAGTATTGTGTGAACTTCTGATAGTTTAACAATTAAATGTTTATTTTGTAGCCGATTATCATAATTTTCCTTTACGTAGAGAACTAAAACAACAGTGAAATACATGACTACAGCAGGGTGAAAAGAGAGAACTTACTACAAGTTAGCCTTTGATCTCCACATGGATACCATAGAGCATGTCCTCCATGTACACTATAGTTATGTGTTTATACTCTCAAATATATACCACACACATACACATAAACACATAATAATACATACAATACTAAAGTTTAAAAATTAAAAATTAAGTATTAATAAACCCTAAAATTCTTTGAAATCTTTAATATCAGTATGCGCTGTTGTTACCAGCTGAGCCACCTCATCACAGCCTCCTCAATTTAAAAACATTGTTAAATTTTAACATTTTTTAGGGACAATTTACCTAGTTCATTTGAGGCTTCTGTGTGTTCAGTCTTTAAAGATAACTTTTTTCCCTTTACTTTCTTTATTATTATTCAGAAAGTTTTATTTATTTATTTCATTAATTACAGTTTATTCACTTTACATCCCAGATGTAGCCCCCTCTCTAATACCCTCCCAATCCCACCCTCCCTCTCTCTTCTTCTCCTATACTCCTCCCCCAGTTTAATGATAGGGGAGGTCCTCCCCCCCTTCCATCTGACCACAGTCTACCAGGTCTCATCCGGACTGGCTTCTTTGTCTTTCTCTGTGGACTGGTAAGACTGTTACCCCTTCAGGTGGAGGTGAGCCAAGAGCCAGCCCATGAGTTCATGTCAGAGATGGTCCTACTTCTATTATTGGGGAACCCTCTTGGATACTGAGCTGCCTTGGACTACTTCTGCGCAGGGGTTCTAAGTTATCTTCATGCATGACTTTTTGGGTAATTAAGCAACAACGTTTTTTTTATTAAAATGTCAAATTATCACTGAAACACCTATAACAAATATATTAATTAATATTGTTCTCATAGTACATAAGCAAATAATTGTATTTTGTAAGTTGACATGATGTGCTGGCTTTGCGCTTGGTATAAATTCGGTTTTCAATTACTGCAATTCTCACTTCTAAATCTTTCATTTTCAGACTATCATATCATCCTTTTCTTGGCTTATTCATTTTTTTAATTTTTTATTAATTACACTTTATTCATTTTGTATCCCCCCATAAGCCCCTCCCTCCTCCCCTGCCGATCCCACCCTCCCTCCCCTTTCTGCATGCATGCCCCTCCCCAAGTCCACTGATAGGGGAGGTTCTCCTCTCCTTTCTGATCTTAGTCTATCAGTTCTCATCAAAAGTGGCTGCATTGTCCTCTACTGTGGCCTGGTAAGGCTGCTCCCCCTTCAGGGGGAAGTGATCAACGAGCAGGCCAATCAGATTATGTCAGAGGCAGTCCCTCTTCCCATTACTATGTAACCCACTTGGACACTGAACTTTGGCTTATTCTTTAGAAATGTAGATTTCTCTCAAGAGGATAATCCTGTTTAGCAGTTGTCAGTTTATTTCTGCATAGTCAAGTACTATATTAAAAAAAAATCATTGTTAAATATAAAATCCAAAAGCAATATTCTTGGTTCTTACATATTAGTGTAATTATAAGCTAAAAGTTAATTTTGGCCTAAACTGCTTAAATAATTACTCTAAAATTTTCCAGGCTCTTATATTTTGATGTGAAGTTGAAGGTTACCTTGCTCACTTGCTCCGGTTTTATACTCTAGAGAGACGCAAGTATTTGCAAGCCATTATCAGAGTAACTCACTACAAGAATAAGATTAGATTCATATCTTTATTTGGTTACCCAATTCGAACCAATTTCATCATAACCGAGGAGACTGAATTAAAGAGATATTGAATTAAAGAAAGGAGAGTCAGTATTTAAGAGAGACAGTAAGTTATGAAGGCGTTGGTGGATGTCCATTGGTTGTAAATGGAGTCTACACTGATTCTAACTCTGATTATCTTTACATCCATTGAACTGATGAAAACAATATTTTGCAAATCAGCTAGCTGATTTTTGCAGTTTGTTAACCTAGCATGCTGAAATTGCCCCCAACAAAAATTTACATTTTTCACTGACTCTACTCTAGAGGATAATCAAATCACTTGAATTTGATGGGCGATGCTTCAAGTGTAACCAAATTCTGTTTGTAAAAGATCCATGACTTTATTTGTCAGCATCTATAAAACACTCTTAGCAAATGGCAGTGCACAAAGCACAGCAAGAAAATTTACCTCCCTTTTTCAGTTTTCTTTTACACTGTATAACTTGTGTGGAATAGTTTGGTGTTTTTTGTTGTTGTTGTTGTTTTGTTTTGTTTTTTTTTTTTTTAATCTAGCAATCATCAGCTTGTGGAGAAAAGTTCAGTTTGGTCATAGGACACATTCTGAAGAGAGTCATACATAGGAAATAATTTGACATAGGCACTGTTTCTGGAAAATGGCTGGCCAACCCACCGGGTAGTCAGCCTCCAGCATAACACAAGACAGTATAGGTACACTTTAGAGTACTTTTTCTGTTTCAAAATCACCTCTTGTCCCTCGGGGGTTTAAGTGCTGTTGTATTATGTGACCCTGTCTCTTTGCTCACAATTAATCAGGGAGAGACAGGCTGCTGCCTCCTTCTGGGCTGATCTTGCTGTTTGTCCAGAGATTTCTGGATTGAGATTCACAGACACTCTGGTATTCACCACACATAGTCAGAATTATAAACTGTAAAGTCAGGAACTGTGGGGTGCCCATCCACAGCCAGGGCTTCAGAACGAGTGGTTTTCAATAACATTTAAACACTGTGACAGACATTGGAGGTGAAAAAAAAAAAAAAAAAAAAAAACTAAAAAACACCTACAAGTGAATCACCTTAGTAGCTTATTTCCTTGGTCCAATTCCTTGAAATTAACAGTTGTAACTTTATTTTTCAACGGTAAATAAATTCCTTCAACTTCTGTTAAACAAACTTCAAGTTATTTTTAAAATATCACATGGAATCTTCAATGTAAGGCCATGTCCTGTCACCAGCCTGTCATGCTGACTGTTTTCAGCGCATGTGTCGAGTGCCTTAAACAGAATGAGTGCTCACACACTCCATACCCAGGAAAATAACAACTCAGTGGGGTTTCTTGGAAATCTTAACAAAATATGCTGTATCCAGTTTTAATATTTTCTAGCCAAATAAGCTATCTATTCACTGTCACTGATTCTGTTACTATCTATCAATACAGGCTTCAGAAGGACATCTTGGAAGAGAGTTCCTGGATAAATTTCATTAAAGTGATAAGCAACAATTGAAAAAATAGAGAGAGATAGCTCTTCAAACGTTCACATACTTAATAACATTTATGGGGAGGTTTTCTTTTTCTCATCTGTTATTACATCAAATTTGAAGGAATAGTTTAAGTATTGAGGTTTTTATGGACATGTTGTTGCCCAAACAAAAGGGAGTACTAATGGCTACGCAAAAACAGAATCAGTAATGATAGACATTATTATCATCAATTTGTTATTGGTGATTGTGGAAGAACTGTGGGTGATTACTGTAGCAGTAGCCAGTGTTTAAGATGTGCGTATCTGGTGTTAATTAGACAGCTACCAGTTTATTTTTCCCATTGTTCTTAAGAGTACTATGGTAACTGGCATTACCATTTTACAGATGAAAAAAAAAAAAAAGCCCATAGTGGCATTATAATGATAATCAATAGAGATGTTTCAGATTTTATTATGTTTATTTATATTTTTGTTTTGATAAATGGATCTACATATATGTGACCCACCGTTCAACTTTGACTCATATTCAAGAATTTTTTTTTGAGGCTTTCTACCTGTCTCATTGATCTTCTTGGAAGCAGGCCATCTCAATATTCTTAAACTTTTAATAAAGATGACGAAAAATCCATTAATACAACCTCCAACCAAAAGATTAAGATGTTAAGATGTACTTTGCCTCAGTACCAGTGAACTAAACTTTATTGTCTAGGGAACCGAAGGTCTATATCCTTTACCATGAAAAGTCTATATCCTTTCATTTTTTTTTCAGAGAATTTTTTTTCTTTCTGATGTTAATTTTCTTTTCAAGGTATGACATCCTCTGATAGTCGAAAATGAATGACAATTTTCTCCAACTTTAGCGTGACTAGGTTGTTAAGATTATAAATGTGCATTCCTAGACACTTGAACATTGTTCGCAAATTGGATTTTTGAAGTGTTGGCAATGTTCTCTTTGAGAGATTAATCTACCCTTCAATAGAAATGGGAAGGAGGAGCCACCCAGTGCAATATTCCAGACTTTATCACACTTGGTTTTAAAGCGCAAGACCCTGATTTATGTGTATAGCAATTTCTCATTCTTGTATCTTAAATTTCTGTTATACCAGCAAGCTCACGTGCTCCCAGCAACATTTGGTCTATGAATTCTCAATATGTTTTCATCCCTATTTTCATGTCGGTCCATCTTATTTCAAGGATTTCAAGACAAGAGCCTGAGTATAAATATTTTACTTCACTTATCTTAACATTGTAAAAATCCAGGGATAATAGAAAAAAAAATGTTGTGAGTTCGACAACAACTTAATCAAAGGTAGAAATATCTGTACCTTCATTTTAGAAGGAAAACTATCTTTTTCAGAGAAGACATTTCAGCTTTATAGCCAGGGAGGAGTTTAGGACATCATTTGTTTTTTGTGAGCCCTAGGTATTAGGTACAATTTCTTAAAACATCTTTTGAGAGTACAAATTACATGACTGCGTCTTCCATCTAAAGGGATTTCCTGAAGCAAATAAAGCCCAGGCAGTGATAACAGGGCTTATGATGAACTCGCAAATTACTCATATGAGTTCTTTTCAAATAGAGCATGTAGCATTACTCCTGCTCTCTTAAGTCACACAGTAGCAATCTATGGGAAAAGGAGCTCTGGTAGAGTATGGAGGGAAGAATGAGGAGTAATGTTATAATTTAATTTTAATTTCAAAAACGACATTTTTAAACCATGTATTCATTCAGTTTTGTTTTTTCTACGTTCAGATAATTAACTCAATTTTATCCTCAGAGAGATGTGATGGCAGAAATCCTCAGAAAACAAAAGCACACATTTCAAAGGAACACTTTGTAATTATTGAAAAATAATTGAACTCTCACTCAAAGAAATGTAATATTTTAAATGCTCTTCTGAAAAGAGGGGGCAAATAGAGAAATACAGACACATCAAGAAAATGTTGTACCTGGATAGGAGAAACAGAGAATTTGAATTGTTGCAAATTAATGAGAAAAATTTTACATGTTATAAAATAACACTATGAAACTAGTATAAGTTATCAAAAGTAACAAATATCACATTAATAATGTCGAGCCCTATTTTTAAAGGAAGAATTAAATAGGTATAATTAAGTTTTCTAATTATTTTCTAAACAAAAATCTCACTTGAATAGGTATAAAATCTATCTTATATTTTTTAAAAAGAAAAATGATAGTTTATATAACTAATGTAAGCATTGTATCTTGACAAAGTAGAGTCTTAATGTATAAATTTTACTTCATAATTAATATATATGACACTAGCTTCCATATATATGTATGTATACCAACTTTCAAATATATTTGTAACTATGTATGAATTTGCATAGATACATACATAAAATACAATAAAATTACATTGTGTATATTTTTGCACTTAATTTCACTAGTGTTTAATCAGTCAATCTGCATTTTAAGTCATTAATGTTATTAGAAATATATATTTACCTTGTAGATTTATCAGAATTAATTTGGTCATTACTCAAGTGTTCATCTTTTAATTCTATTTCTTTATGTCTGAAAATTACCTAAAATAATTTGCCTTAAGTTATGCTTCTACAACAAATAACTCTTAAAAAAGAGTTTCCTTGATGTAGGATTGAAATAAGTTGTATTTATTTTTACAGTTTTTCATTGAACACTTAAATATCTTTTAGAAAATATGAAAAACTCCAAAGCCTCATTAGCATTTCTTCTAACACTTTTAAATCACTAAATACTCAATTTCTTGTGAGAGTTTCTTACAGAGATTTGGTTTTATAACATTTACCAAATATATTGAGACTTTATTAAGAACATTGAGCTTTTTTTTTTTAGCAGATTAACTTCTTCATATGATGTCAATTCATCTCTTATGCTCATTGGCTTTGACTTATCTCTTTTCAATGTAACACTTTATTATTAAATTTAAATTTTTGGATGATGATGATTATCCTTCTACCAATCTTTACATACAGCACATGCAAATGCATACACTCATGTGTCAAAGAACATAGTATCAAACTGCACCCTAAATTTTTATCTCTCCACTGATAAATTATTGTAGTTCCCATACTTCATCAGCAAAGTTTACTGCTAGAGATACCAAATAATTTTGTCAGAGGACATGGAGAAATAAAATGGGTACTGACAAGTGAGTTTCCTTTTTGCTGACTAACTTCCATTTCTTTCTCATTGGCCAGGTGCTACATAGGCGACTTGATGGGAAAAATTATCAACCATATTAACTACCTGCAAACACTGTGAATGAAAGTAATTGCAGATGTGGAAAAAAAGTTACTTAGTTTAATCAGGGACTTCTGTGTGACCCTGTGTAAACCATCCCTTTCTAGGCTCCAATTTATACTGCCAACTGAAGCCTAGTGGAGCCAACAAAGGGTACACAACTTAAGGTAGTGATTTCTTCTTTCCCTTATTAAAAAAAAAAGGGAAAAGCATAGTTCAGCAGTAAGGAGTCCATTGGCTGAGTCCACAGTATTCTATACTTTGTACTATAAACCTGTAACAACTCCTATAGTGGAAAATGTATATGAAGTATGTGCTTACTTGTGTTTTTTAGCATATTAAAAAAGTATTGAACCACCTTCTATATTTGTATGTGTATTTATAGGGACAGATAGTCTCTCAGTCATGATCAAAGAAGCTTCACTTTCCATGAATTGTAATGGAAGTGGAGAATTAAGGTTATAAACAATGCTGCAAATAAGTGACTGTTGAGTACCCTTTCCCAAATTTATAACTTTCACTACATGGCCTGGTGAATGTTATGAAAAAGTAAATGGAAATACTGCAGGAGCCAGAAGACAAAAAGAAAGGTTGAGAAACACCTTTTTTTTTACATGCAAAACACCATTTTTACATGCAAAAAAAAAAAAATGGTTGTTTCTCATAGATTATCTCTGCTGATGAAATGATCCAATTCAAGCCAAATTAGAGTAGATAAATTTAAGTTTATTGGGGCAGCTTTCTGGCTGATTCCCTGGTTCTAAGGAACAGGGCTTGGGAAGTTGCCTAGCTGAGAGAGATAGAAAAGGGGCAGGGGGAGAAAGCATACATGCACAGAAAGAGGAATGAGGAAATTCAAAGAGAAAGAACAGAGACAGAGAAAAAAAAAAAGGAAACCAAATATTTGGATTGTATAGGGAAGAATTGCTGAAGGTAGGGAGGACACAATACTAGCCCCTGGGCTGGAAAGTTCAGGGAAGAAGATGGGTATGTTATCTATGTCATGTAACAGGAAGTAATTGAGGAATGCTGGGAGAATCTGGAGACAAGGTCTGCTTTGGTTAAATGGACACTACAGCTGCTTGTCCTAGGTCTGAATTCCAACAACCTAGCCTTTTGTTGATAATAAATGAATAAGCAGTGGGTGACATAATCATTTATGACTACTTCCTACTGACTCTGGGATGCCATTATTGGGAGTGTCCAAAAACCTAGAAGGTGGTAAAGTCTGGGAAGAACAGGTGGTTTTACTTGCTGTCCAGATTATAGGGCCATCAGGGCTAGGCAATTCCAGAGCTATCCTGGATGCAAGTTTTGAAGAAATACCTGGACATGGCAAGGTGCTAAAACAGATTATATGTTTATATGTGTGTGTGTGTGTGTGTGTGTGTGTGTGTGTGTGTGTGTGTGTGTG
>NW_026596117.1:8372761-8450014 GCF_907164565.1 Psammomys obesus | reverse complement strand
GTGTGTGTGTGTGTGTGTGTGTGTGTGTGTGTGTGTGTGTGTGTGTGATAGGTTTAGGAACAAAAGATATAGAGTTTAGGAAGAAAAATTGTTACCTGGGTGTACATGTGAAACTTTTAGGTCCATAGCCCTGGTAGTTAGGGAATAGAGGGACCACAGGATGAGGAAAAGGGGAATAGATCCCACTCTAAGGAATAAGCAGGTAGAGAGGGAAAGAGGCTGTTGATTGACAGTACTTATCTGGAATCCATTTCACCTGTGAGAGTTGTTTTCAAGTCGATTCCCTGAAGCTTACCAGAATCTTTCTAAGTTCACTAAATAAGACAAACTTTAGAAGTATTAGTATTCCCACTGTTTGCAATCTATACTGAAATCCACATTGTAGATAAGGCAGTACACAAATGTTATTGTGTCAGAGTTAAAGCTTGGGAAACAATTTAAAATAATCCTCTTGTTACTTACTATGAAGTGGATTGGATAGTGAAAGAATTTGTTAGAGTTAGACTAAAATTTATCAGAACTTTGTTAATTAATGTCAAAGCACTAAACAGTCTTTTTTAATTTTTTATTAATTACACTTTATTCACTTTGTATCCCCCCATAAGACTCTCCCCCCTCCCCTCCTGATCCCACTCTCCCTCCCCTTTCTGCATGCATGCCACTCCCCAAGTCCACTGATAGGGGAGGTTCTCCTCTTCTTTCTGATCTTAGTCTATCAGTTCTCATCAAAAGTGGCTGCATTGTCCTCTACCGTGGCCTGGTAAGGCTGCTCCCCCGTCAGGGGGAGGTGATCAAAGAGCAGGCCAATCAGATTATGTCAGAGGCAGTCCCTCTTCCCATTACTAGGTAACCCACTTGGACACTGAACTGCCATGGGCTACGTCAGTGCAGGGGTTCTAGGTTATCTCCATGAATAGTCCGTGGTTGGAGTATGAGTCTCTGGAAAGTTCCCGGTGTTCAAATTATCTTGTTCTGTTCCTCTCCTTGTGGAGACCCTGTCCTCTCCAGCTCTTACTATTTCCCACTTCTTACATAAAATTCCATTGACTCTGCCCAACAGTTGACCATCAGGCTCAGCATCTGCTTTGATAGTCTGCAGGGCAGAGGCTTTCAGAGGTCCTCTGTGATAGGTTCCTAGTTTGTTTCCTGTTTTCTTCTTCTGGCTTTCAGAAGCCCTCTGTAGAAGGTTCCTAGGTTGTTTCCTGTTTTCTTCTTCTGATGTCCATCCTCTTTGCCTTTCAGGATGGGGATTGACCATTTTAGTTAGAGTCCTCTCTCTTGCTTAGTTTCTTTAGATGCACAGATTTTAGTGGTTTTGTCCTATGTTGTATGTCTATATGAGTGAGTATATACCGTGTGTGTCTTTTTGCTTCTGGGACAACTCACTCAGGATGATTCTTTCCAGGTCCCACCATTTACCTGCAAATTTCATGATTTCCTTATTTTTCATTGCTGAGTAATATTCCATTGTATAGATGTACCACAATTTCTGCATCCATTCTTCAGTTGAGGGTCATCTGGGATAGACATTACCTGAGGGTAAAGGGATGGAAGACGTCTTTCCAAGCAAATGGACCCAAGAAACAAGCAGGAGTAGCCATTCTAGTATCTGATAAAATAGACTTTCAACCAAAATTAATCAAAAGAGATGGGGAAGGACACTTCATACTCATCAAGGAAAAATTCCACCAGAAAGACATCACAATCCTGAACATCTATGCCCCAAATACAAGGGCACCCACATTTGTGAAAGAAACATTGATAAAACGTAAACCACACATAGATCCCACATATTAATAGTGGGAGACTTCAACACCCCACTTTCAACAATGGACAGGTCAACTAAACAGAAATTAAACAAAGAAACAATATCTTTAACAGAGGTCATTATTCAAATGGACCTAACAGACATTTACAGAACCTTACACCCAAACACAAAAGAATTTACCTTCTTCTCAGCACCTCATGGAACCTTCTCCAAAATAGACCACATAGTTGGTCAGAAAGCATGCCTCAACAGATACAAGAAGATTGAAATAATCCCTTGTATCCTGTCTGATCACCATGGAATAAAGCTGGACCTCAATAACAACAGAAATAGCAAAAGGCCTATACATACATGGAAACTTAACAACTTGCTACTAAAAGACAGCTGGGTCAGAGAAGAAATAAAGAAAGAAATTAAAATCTTCCTAGAACTCAATGAAAATGAAGACACAACATACCCAAACTTGTGGGACACA
Source organism: Psammomys obesus (assembly GCF_907164565.1). Lineage (NCBI taxonomy): Eukaryota > Metazoa > Chordata > Mammalia > Rodentia > Muridae > Psammomys > Psammomys obesus. The sequence continues at coordinate 8,447,771 of NW_026596117.1, read as the reverse complement.
ATGAAGACAGTGCTAAGAGGAAAGTTCATAGCACTAAATGCCTTCAAGAAGAAATTTGAGACAGCACATTCAAGCAACTTAATGGCTCACTTAAAAACCCTAGAAAAAGAAGAAGCAGACGCACCAAAAAGGAATAGACGGCTGGAAATAATCAAACTCAGGGCTGAAATCAATCAATTAGAAACAAATAAAACAATTCAAAGAATCAATGAAATCAAGAGCTGGTTCTTTGAGAAAATCAACAAGATTGACAAACCCTTAGCCAAGCTAACTAAAAGGCAGAGACACCACCCAAATGAACAGTCTTAATAAAACACTAACATAGCTATGGAAATAAATCTGAATCATTTTTCATTCCTTTCAAATATCTTAAATCACTTTCTAATCACCATTGAAGTTTCAAGACCCTCAAAACTTGCATTTACCAACCTTAAAACACCTTCTTAGACCGTCAAACACCTTCTTAGATCCTCATAACTTAAGCTTTTGTATCCTCAGACCTTTTGTGTGCTCTACATTTTTTTCATATCTAATTATTCACCATGAGATACTTGCAGGTGTTGCTGGGAGCAGCCACTGTGAAGTGAGCTCCTTTAGATAAAGGAAATAATAAATGTTGTAGGAGTTGTTGTGGTCATGGTGTAGCTTCACAGGGATAAAACCCTAACTAAGACAGAAGTTGGTACCAGAGTGGGGTATTGTTATTTTAATCCTGACTATGTTTTTGTTTGGAGGAATATGGACTTTGGGATTTCCGTTAGAAAAGCTGTTGAGAGCTTTAAGTTTGGCTTAATGGGCCACACTAGTAAGAAAAAGGAAGTCAGTGGTGCTGAGGGTTATTCGAGAAATGGAATGGGATACTTTCTCAAGAGTTTTCGAAGAGGAAGGATGTTAGTATGTGTCCTACAGTGGATTAGCTAGATAGGCAGAGAATAGAGTCTGTCATGTGGTTATTAGTGTTCACTTTTATGCAGATCTATGTTAAAAAGGAACAAGCTGAGCAAGGAAAAATATATAGCTTACAGTTCAAGCAGAAAAGTGGCACAACCAGAAAGTAGAATGGAGCTAAACCCTGTGTTCAAGGAGATAACTAATTTAAAGAAAACCTGATTGCTAATGGAATGAAGGGATTGGTGACCTCAGGGAGGCATGCCATCCCAATAAGCTTCTAACTTGTGTAATTAAAGAATATAAAAGAAGCACTCAGAGTTGGGTGAGGTTGTACATGTCCTTAATCTCAGGACTCTAGAAGCAGAGTCAGGTGAGTATTTGAGTTTAAGGCAAGCCTGGTATAAGGGGCAGTCAAGCTTAGGCATTGAAGGAAAACATAAAACACAGAATGCTAATGAAGACGTAACTGAATAAGGAGGCCCATGTTCAAGCACCAGCAAGTGATAGAATTTTGCAGTTTCAGCCATGTGCTTCTGGCATTAGTACCAACGATAGCATAAAAGGATTATGAAATCTACCTCCAAAACTAAGGAAAACCACTGAGGCCAGGCAGGTGTCAGGGAGTCTCTGCATGAAGGGCTACAGAGTCATTGTGTGAAGCTGTGAAGGTGAACTTTGGATTGGCTTAAGACCCAAAATATGAGAGATGACAAAACTGTGGTATACTTGCAGAGGAAAGCTGCTAAGAGGAGTGAGCCCAGGCAAGAGGAAGAACTGTGATGTAATCAACAAAGATAAAAGGAGTTGGAGGTCTGTAGAGCTCTTGAACATCAGGCATGGAAATGCAGAGTTTGGAGTTTGCCCAGCTGTTTTTGTTGTTGTTTGTTTGTTTTTTGTCTTGCTTTAATCTAGTAGTTTCTCATTATGCTCCCTTTTAGAGTGGTAATGTATATCCTTTGCCATGATATGCTGAAAGTATGTTATTGGCTTTTTTATTTTGATTTTTTAGAGTAATACAGTCAACAGATACATAAATTTCAGAAGAGACATTGAACTTTGGACTTTTAAATAAATTTCAGACTGTTATGGACTATGGGGACTTTTGAAGTTAGACTGAATAAATTTTTATATTATCTAGAGCTACAAATCTATGGGGTCCATAGAATGGAATGTAGTGGTTGGAAAGAAAATGGCCCCCACAGGCTCTTAAGGGGTGGAACTGTTAGGTGGTGTGGTCTTGTTGGAGAACTTGTGGCCTTCTTGTAAAAAGTGTCTCTGTCTCTTCGTGATACCTGCATATGCAGACACAAAACTTTCAACTATCTCTCCAGCACCTGGAGAGATCTGCCTGCATGTCATCATGCTTCTGGCCAGGATGATAATGGACTAAATTTCTGAACTGTAACCCTGCCCCAATTAAATGTTTTCCTTTATAACAGTTGCCTTGGTTATGGGGTCTCTTCACAACAATAAAACTGTAAGACATTGGACATTGTCCAGTTGTAGGTCTCTGTATTAATTACCACCCAGTACAAGAACTTTCTTTGAGGCCAGCTAATTTTTAAGTTATATTCATTTCACTTTTACATAAAAAAACCCTACCATTTCATTTTTTTGTGAGAACTAAATGAAAGAGTGTGCTAAAATGTTTAATCTTTCATATGGTCTAACAATACTAAATGTGCTCTCCTCTGTGGAGGCATCTTGTGGTGCTTTACTGATTCGCTGAGTTTCTTTCTCCATAGAGTGCCTCTCAATTCATACCGTTCTCATACAATTCAGGAGCTGTCAATGCTTCATTTTGACACCGTCCTGAAAAGGTATTGAACTTTTGAAACTCAGCACTTGAAAGAATTATTTACTATTATAAGTAAGCATTAAATTATTAATTTTAACTTATTATAGTTTATTCATTTTGTATCCCATCTGTAGCTCCCTCCCTCATCCCTTCCCAATACCACCCTCCATCCCTCATTTTCTTCCATGACCCTACCCCAGTCCACTAATAAGGGAGATCCTCCTCCCCTTTCTTCTGACCCTAGCCTATCAGGTCTCATCAGGACTGGCTACACTGTCTTCCTATGTGGCCTGGTAAGGCTGTACCCACCTGAGGGGAGGTGATCAAAAAGTCAGAGAGTGAGTTCATGTCAGAGACAGTCCATGTTCCCCTTACTAGGAAACTCATTTGGAACTGACCTGCCAAAATTCTATTTTAAGTCTAGCATCCATAAGAAAGACTGCTGTGTAAAGATTTGGACAACAGAAATGAGGTATTTGTCATGCCTCAAATACCTCTCTATAGGCTACTTAAGTTCTTACATTGTGTATGAAGTTCTTACATAGGCATCACACAAAAGAGTGCAAGATAGACATTAAAAATTGTCAATATCTAAATATTTCAAAACAAGAAATGGTGAGGAAATTTAAAATCTCTTCACAATGAACCTACAATGTCCCTGGAAGTGCTTGCCTATATTTTGTCCTGAACACACAAAATGCTTTCATTGCAGTATGCATGGCACCATACCAGTGAACACCAGTGGCACAAGGTCTTTTTGTTTTGTTGGTGGTGGTGATTTTTTTATTTCATTTTTTTAAATTACACATTAAAATTTGTCTGCTCATGTAGAAGTATCAAAAAATTTACAATCATTTTACTACCCTTATTGTCCATCATGAATCAAATTAGTTTATCTATGGATCGGTTGTATTATTTTTGATTTTAAATATGTTTTTCGTTTCCTGATTTTAATTTTATTTAAAAAATAAACGTTAACTGAATTTTAGTTTATGATTTTTTTAACTTTTATTAATTACACTTTATTCACTTTGTATTCCCCATAAGTCCTTCCCTCCTCTCCTTCCAATCTCACCTTCCCTCCCCCTTCTTCACGCATGCCCCTCCCCAAGTCCACTGATAGAAGAGGTCTCCCTCTCATTCCTTCTGATCTTAGTCTATCAGATCTCATCAGGAGTGGTTGCATTGTCATCTTCTGTGACCTGGTAAGGCTGTTCCCCCCTCGGGGCGGGGGTGATCAAAGAGCAGGCCAATCAGTTTATGTCAGAGGCAGTCCCTGTTCCCATTTCTATGGAACCCACTTGGACACTAAATTGCCATGGGCTACATCTGTGTAGGGGTTCTAGGTTATCTCCATGAATAGTCCTTGGTTGGAGTATGAGTCTCTGGGAAGACTCCTGTGTTCAAATTTTCTGGTTCTGTTGCTCTTCTTGTGGAGTTCCTGCCCTCTCCAGATCTTACTATTTCCCACTTCTTACATAAGATTCCATGCACTCTACCCAATAGTTGGCCATAAGTCTCAGTGTCTGCTTTGATAATCTGCAGGGCAGAGCCTTTCAGAGGCCCTCTGTGGCAGGTTCCTAACTTGTTTCCCGTTTTCTTCTTCTTCTGGTGTCCTTCCTCTTTGCCTTTCGAGATGGGGATTGAGCATTTTAGTCAGGGTCCTCTCTCTTGATTAGTTTCTTTAGGTGTACAGATTTTAGTAGGTTTATCCTATATTATATGTCTATATGAGTGAGTATATACCCTGTGGCTACTATACCCAGCAAAAGTCTCAGTCCTCATAGACTGAGAAAACAAGATATTCAAAGACAAAACAAATTTCAACAATACCTACACACAAATCCAGCATTAGAGAAGATACTTGAAGGGAAAATACAACCCAAGAAAGCTAGCTATTTTCAAGGAAACACAGGAAAAAAATTAACCTCACTACAGGAAAACAAAAAGCACCCACGCACACAAACTTATGAACACAGCCAACATCAAAATCAAAGGATCTAACAGCCACTGGTCATTAATCTCTCTCAACATCAATGGACTCAACTCTCCAGTAAAAAGACACAGATTAACAGAATGGATACGTAAACAAAACCCAGCAATCTGTTTCATACAAGAAACACACCTAAGACACAAAGATAGACATTACCTGAAGATAAAGGGTTGGAAGACGGCTTTCCAAGCAAACGGACGCAAGAAGCAAGGAGAAGTAGCCATTCTAATATCTGATAAAATAGACTTTCAACCAAAATTAATCAAAAGAGATGGGGAAGGACACTTCATACTCATCAAGGGAAAATTCCACCAGGAAGACATCACAATCCTGAACGTCTATGCCCCAAATACAAGGGCACCCACATTTGTAAAAGAAACATTGATAAAACTTAAACCACACATAGATCCCCACACATTAATAGTGGGACACTTCACCCCATTCTCAACAAAGGACAGGTTAACAAAACAGAAATTAAACAAAACAAAACAAAAAAAAAAAACAATGTCTCTAACAGAAGTCATGAATCAAATGGACCTAACAGACATTTACAGAATCTTACACCCAAACACAAAAGAATTTACCTTCTTCTCAGCACCTCATGGAACCTCCTCCAAAATAGACCATATAGTTGGTCACAAAGTGTGCCACAACAGATACAAGAAGATTGACATAATTCCTTGTATCCTGTCTGATCACCATAGTTTATGTTTAGCATAGGATTTTCAACTGTTCTGAAATGGCCCTGAATATGTTAGCTGCCATTTTATATTACTTATTACGTAAAGTGATCTCAGAATTGCTAATTATGAAATAAAAATATCAATTACTTTGAACATGTTGAAGAAGCTATTTGCCCTCTAGCAAAACATGATCAATTAATGTTCAAGTCTTTGAAAAAAAAAAACAAAACAAGTATGTCTCTCATTATCATGCAAATTTGATTTCATCTTTAATAAAGGCTAAAATCATATATATGTGAATCATTTTAAAATACATTTCTTTATAGTTCTTTCTTATTATTTAATTTTTATTTTTCTACATTAATTAGTTTATTCACTTTGTATCCCAGCTGTAGTCCCCTCCCTCCTTCCCTCCCAATTCCACCCTCCCTCCCTCATCTCAGATATTTTGGTTCTGTTGCACTCCTGCTGGAGCTCTTGTCCCTTCCAGGTCTTACTATCTCCCCCTTATTTCATAAGATTCCCTGCACTCTGCCCAAAGTTTGGTTATGAGTCTCAGCATCTGCTTTGATACACTGCTGGGTAGAGTCTTTCAGAGGCCCTCTATAATTCTTTATCAGACATTTTTGTGTTTTATTCATATCTTCTACAGCTCCATACCAGGGTTAGATGAATTTTTCTTAGTGGAAAATTCACAGCATATGGAGAAGCTTAAGGAACCTTGGAGAGTTCACTTTCTCGACTGTGGCAAATCATTTCTTCCTGAGTTGTTGCTGCATTCTCTTCAGTTCTCATGATCATCGGTGTGATGGTGGTGGTAATAATGGTTTTAATAGTGGCGGTGTTGGTGACAGTTGTGTGTGTGTGTGTGATTTACAATTATGTCCATTATAAACAACCTCAAAATAGTGTCAGAGATACACAGTTCCCATTCTATCATAAACCCCAGAACAAGTTGTTGGTGACATTTTGTGTTTGTTCTATGACTCTTTTACATTTCCTATATTATTTTTAAAGGTATTTTTTCAGCACAAGGGATCAAATCCATGGCCATTTACAATGTAAGTAACCAGTTCACCACTAAACAACAGTTCCAGCTGCCATATTTTATTTTTTTTTTGAATTTACTTTTTCTTAACTGCCTCATGGAGACTTCAAATTCCATCATTATATCCAGGCAATTAGCATTAGAGGGAACATTTGATAATGTTGACATTCCAGGTGTTCAAATTTTTTTCTTTCTTTTTTTTTCAATTAAATTTTTATGTTTTTAAAAATAGTTAGTTTATTAACTTTCTATCCCAGCTGTATCCTGCTCCCTCATTTTCCTTAGCAGATTTCTTAGTGTGTGTCTATGTCCTTGCTTCTGCCTTGTTGATTGAACATAGAATACAGTACTTGGAAGAAAGTGTCACTCCATCTAAGGTCTGCTAGCATGGCCGACTTACCTGGAGTTACCTGGAATATAAGATTCAGACACACAGTATGATCCATGAGTAAATATGATGCACATCAAAAGAATAATACGGACTTACAAAAATACAATGATTGTATGAGAAAGCAGTGTAGAAAATATTTCTCAAGGGGTAGAAAATTGAAGATAAATAAAATGTAGATTTCAAATTCAGCCATCTATCTTGAAGAAATAATAACGGTTTCATTCTTTTTCTTGCCTGGATGAGAGAAGTGAGGATTCACTTTTAATAAATTAAGTTAAAGTAACAAAGTTTTATTGGTCTATTCAATATTAAAGTGTGCCATTTAATCCTTAGCAGATTCCAGTGAATTCACTCTTTACTATGGCTGCATGAAACAAATATAAGAAAAAATTCATCGATTTTCAAGTGTTTTGTGGCCTGTGTTTTCTCTGGGTCAGAAATTGGAGTACATGCTACAGTGAACTGGGATACCTAAATTCAGTGATGATGATAACATTGTAGAATGCACATGTCTCAATTCTCAGTAACATAAGAGAAGACAGCCATGGTTATTGTAATTAATAGCCGGGCCAAAAATGAGACAAGAGTCTACCCTGTAAAAATAGGTATTGTTTGCTCATTAGCATGAAGTACCTAGAATAGAATAGGAAGAAATTTAAAAGGCTGCCTGTTCTGAACAGGCAGAAAAGGTGTGAGTCTAGCAAACATAGTTATGATTTATGAAACAGAGAATGAGAGTCCCACACTCATTCAACCACTCATTCAACTTTACATTGGAATCACTTCACAGATCAAGTGAAGTGATCAAGTCTCCCTTCCTTGAGAAGGGAGACTCATAAACTGCACAGAATTGATAACATTAATTTTCTCATTTGCCACTTCTAATAGGATCTATAGCCATTTTATAAGAAGGAAGAAAAAATAATGATATATTTTATACAGGCGCTGAATCTGAACTGAAACTAAGTCCTCATGTAGATAAATAACACCACATGACTGACGGTTCCAAGTAAAAGGTTTAAAGATAATGAAACTCAGAATCGGGATTATAGATAAATAGATAAATAAATATAGATAAATAAATAAATGCACATTTATTCTCTCTGGCTAAAATATACACCTTTAATCCCTCCAAATTAGATTATAGAAACACCTTTAGCACACTCTTTTAATCTGAAAAATGAATCTAATTGAGTGGAACACCAAAGATGAATCAGAGAAATGTTTGACAGAATGAGTCAGAGATAGGATACACTCAGCTCCCACAGGAGTAGACAGGAAAGACCAACTACTTAAAACAGTCCAGAGAGAACAAGAGAGTTGGAGACAGTACAGTATAGTACTGTGTTACAATACAGTTCAGTGAAGTTTGGTGTTGTTCAGTTGAGTGAAGCTTAATTCATTGTAGTTCAGTTAGTTGAGTTCAGAAGTAGTTAGTTGTTCCAGGCAGAGCAATTCAGTGAGAAGCAGAGAGAGGCCAGTTTTGATCAGTCAACTTGGAATGGGGTTTTGAGCCCAAAGAGATGAGCCCAAACAGCCAGACTTCAGAAGGAACTAAGAAGGATGAACTTAGTTGTACTAAGTCTCAGGGGCTGAAAACTTTCTAGGCCTAGGTCAGTAACAGAGGTTGGAAGCTGAAGCCTTCAAAGTAGATTGTAAAGTTGCTAGTAACTTCCAGGCCTAGGCCAAGGGATAGTTAGATCATAGAAATTATCTGAGCTTAGCCAAAGCCACGTATTAGTAAAACTTGGGTATGGCTCTTGACTTATCCTATCATTTGAGGAAATAAAAACAACATTTTACTTATTTGTCCACTCTGTGTTTAGTCACAAAATACAGCATGAATAGTACGAAGAGGCACAATAGAGAGCTCTCAGAATATCTATGCTGAATCACTGACATGTGAACTGGAATCATTATTGTAGGCAAGGGCAAATAGAACCTTTTATAATCAGCATTATATGTGAATATGATAACATTAATCTGAAAAGGAAAAAGAAAAAATATCACATTTTCTGAGTTTTTGGCATGATAAGTGGTATTTTCAGGAGTAAGAATTCATATTGCAAGAGTGTGATTTGTATCATCAAAGACTTGCAAAACTATATATGAGTTAAAGACAAAAGGTAAACCACTGCAATGGAGAAATAAAAACTGAGTTAGTAACTGAGATTCATTTTAACAAAATCAAAGAAAGGAGGCTGTTTCGATGCTGGGACTTGACAGGATGAGACTTAATGGCTTTAAACAAAAGTTGATCTTTAAGAGGAGGTTATGAGGATTTGCTAACACATTCTAATCTAGAGAACAAACAAACTTCTTCCTTCTCTTGACTTGAAGACAGAGGACAAGTAGCTGTGCAAGCTAGAAGAGCGTAATAAATGTCTGGCCCTGAGCCTTCCATAGGAGTTGACAACAGTAACTTACCTTCAAGACATATTCAGATAGAATATGTGTAATGAATGGGTCCATCATAGGTCCTTGAGGATATTGTGCTGTGGATTATAAAATACTGATAAGACCCAAGCTTTCCAAAACAACTTCTTTATAATGTTCAGGAATCCTTTATCAGTTTTCGTGTAATACAAATAATTAATTCCTCTATTGGCATTTATTTTTCTCAGGCAAGAATTAAAAAATAAATAAAAAGACAAATCTTCTTCTAAAGGCATGATCTGTCTTAGTTACAGTTCTTATTGCTGTCCTAAAACAACTTGACCAAAGATAACTGCAGAAGAAAACCGTTTATTGAATTTTACATCTCCATCACTTAGCGAAACCAGGCAAGGAAGTCAGGGAAGAAACATGGAGGCAGAAACACAGAGGCAGGAAATGAAGCAGGAGCTATGGGGGAAGGCTATTTACTGGCTTGCTCCTGTCCATTGCTCAGCCTGTTTTCTTATTCAACTTAGGACCTCTAGCACAGTGGTGGCCCCATACACAATGAGCTGGCCTCTCTCACATCAATCATCAATCAAGGAAATGACCCAATGACTTTCCTGCAGACCAGTCTCATGGAAAATTTTTCTCAGTTCACATTCCCTGCTCCCAGATATGCCTACTTTTGTTTCAAGCTGACAATAACAACAACAAAAACATACAAACAAAACAATAACAACAACTAGAAAAGAATCCAAAGCTTTATGAGAGTATGTTATGTAGGGCTAGTTAAGTCTCCAACTGAAGGGTGTATTTGCAATAATTGTATACTGAGAGTTTTGCAGCTCTCACTATTCCATTATCTCTAAGCTCATACAGTTTCCCTATGCAGAAGATAACTGGATCAGAGAAAATGATAGCAGATTGTTCCAAAGTTAACAAGGCACTGACATTTATTCCACTTGCTGAATCCCTTGGGATTTGAAGGGCAGGTTAGAAACAGACATTTCTTTACACTTAAATGTAGTTCTGTATAGAACCACTGATTTATTTACTTATTTATTCATGTATTTCATTGCTGTAGTTACAAACCATAAACTTGGTACAATAAAATTTATTTTCGAATGGTAAAAAATTAAAAATATTTTGATTACATTCTAAACTGAAATAAGGTTTTTGTTTTGTCTTGTTTGGAGGCCCTTTGCAGTAATATGTGTTTCACACTTGGAATCTAGGCATAATCAAATAACATCATTTAAATAATGACCATTAGCTTTTAGCAGATCTATCATGATCCCTATGGCTTGATGTTGTGTCTTCACACACACACACACACACACACACACACAAACACACACAAATTACCTAGAGTGCAGGATTCATTTAATGATGTTCTTGAGTAAAAAGTGGAATATGAAAGTATTCCACATTCAAACTTTGGCTATAAGACAGATTTGGTGTTGTAACTTTTGATCTTGGGTGTTTCCCTCCTAGCCAATGACAATCACCCAAGAGAATGTGGATGCTTTCCAAGTTAAGACTAGAGATCATGGTGCTGCTTTAGGTTACTGCTTAATTTAATAAAAAATTTGACCTCGTAACACACTTAACCAAACCAGAAGTAATTCCCTCATCCAAAGATCTAGCAACTTCAGATTGCTAAATGTAGAAATCATGTTTTATTTAACAGATGCATAGTAATTTTCTGACAAGTCAATAACTCCTTTATCAATAATAAGAATATTTTTCATATCTTTTAGTTTATAACACTCAATATCCATATACCCTATTTTAGAAGCACTTCCTTAAATCATCATGTCTCTATTAATATTTACTTAATGTAAAAATTGCCCTTCTTTTATTTTTTATTTTGCATTTTAAAATTTTTACTATTTTCTTCTTTTTTTCTATATTCACTACATATCTCAATTGAAGCCCCCTCCCTCAATTCCCAAGTCTCACCTTCCTTGTCTCAGACCCTTCCCCTACTCCACTCAAAGGAGGATTTCTCAACTATTGCCATCTGCCCATAGCTTGTTAAATCTCATTAGGACTGCCTGGAACCTCTTCCTCCATGGCCTTGCAAGACTGCATCATCAGGGGTGAGTGATCAGAGAACAGTCAACTGAGTTCATGATAGGCAGCCCCTGATCCCCTCCCTCAGAGACACACTTTGTATTAAATGGGATTTTCATGATTAACCTTGGTTCTATAAATAACTGTATGAATTGGCCATGAGAGAATTTTAGCTCAGTTAACTGGGTTATTCAAAATTAATCTAGTTTGAAAATACCATAAAAATGGACAGTATTTATAAGCTTCAAGAAAAACCAACCAATTGTCATATCAGTATAAAAATATATTATCTGTTCCAAAGATTATTCACACACACACATACACACATACGTGTGTGTGCGTGTGTGTATGCATCACATTTTTCTTGGTATATAACATTTGTCTGGTTATATGTGCTAAGTCAGACATTTTAACTTCCTGTTTTACAAAAGCAAGAGTAACTGTCTAGTGACTATGAGATGTTGGATAGTGAGCATTTGGGGCAGAGAAATAGCAGTTCAAAAGTGTCCTCTATTGTACTGGAGTGTCTCAGTTGGTCCCAGGAAATGTGATTCAGATCTTGGAGGCTTATAAAGGCTATTTTGGTGAGTTGGTTTCATTCTCCATAAACAGTTTGCGAAATTCTTAAGTATTGTTAAGAAGAGGTAGCGATCCTGAGTGTTGAAGTATAAAGCAGAGATGGAGTAGGATGCAGTAGAGGAAGGGGTAGGAAGTGTGTTCATCAAGCTAAGGATATATGATCCCACTAATTAGTAAGAAAATCACAAAATATAATTTAAGAATAAAATAGTTAAAACGGGATAACCCTCCATGAGTGGGCTGTGATACTTTCAGAAAGCACAGGTTATGAAATGAACATTACAGTGTAAGGCATGGAATGCTTTCTCACAGTTACTGTTTAGGGAGCTGCCAGCGTTCTCAAAAACAAAAACAAACAGACAAACAAACAAAGAAAAAGACAGGCGTTAAAGACTGACTGACTCTTCGTTAGCCACCTAGTTACTTCGTTAGCCTACAATTCCAGCCTACTATAATTGCTGAAGACACCACACATTAAAGCTGTAAACTGCTAGGCATTGCCTCTGAAGGACATTTTTTATGGGACTTCCTGATGTGGGAAGATCTGCTCTGATGTTGGGCAGGCCAGACTTCTTGTGGTGGCCCTGACAAAGGACATTGTAAATGGAAATGTTTGCTTTGTACAGGCTGGTCTGCATTCTCACTGGCAAGTTCATCTGTCTATGGTTGTGATGTTAGAATCATCTTTTTAATTCCCCCAACATAGGTTGAAACCAGCAGCCCTTCCAGAATACTCCAGGCTTTTAGCACCAGTTTAGACTATTGACACGTCTAGGCTCATGGACTGAGCAAATACCAGATGTTTGGCCTCTACCAATGATTGAAAGACTTCCCAGGTCATAGCATGTCAGGAAAATCTTATAAATCTATCTCTAATATCTCTCTAGAGAATCCTGACTAATATAACATATTTTCATTTTGAAAGGTATTGGATTTATTCTGAACATTTTGTAATTCTGAAAAATATTGTCCATTATTCAGACAGAATGTCTTCACTTTGAAGTGTGAAATAGCATAATGGGATAATTATCAAACACAGTCTTCACTTGAGCTGAGTATCAGGACTTGAATTTCTCTCCCTAGAAAACCCACATTTTGGCTCCGTTCTCAGTGCTGGTTACTGAGGCCCCGTGAAGGGCTCTAATGAATTACAGTGGCAACTCACCAGTGATTATTGATTTCATTCAGCTCACTGAACAGAAATAAGTACTTTCTAATTTGTTGTGACATTGAGTAGATGTGTTTATTTATTAAAGGATGCTTTAATGGCAGCATGCCATCTTGTCAGAAGAAAGAACAACTTTTTTCCCCCCATGGGACAGAAAGAATATCAAATAAAGGATGGCAAATTGAGATCCTTACTGAACCTGACATGTGAATGATTATGCCATTTAAAATTATGACATAAGGAAAAAGACACTATAATTAGAGACACAATCATTTGCTGAATTTTCTCTCAATTTTGCTTCCCATTGTCTTGATGTTTGGTAAGTCACCTTACTTCATAATCGTGAGGTTTTCTAACTCAGAATTATAAATGGCGACACAACCTTAAGGGTTAATGAGAGCATATTGATGAACAAATCAACCAACAAACAAAAATTTGAGGATATGTGAAGAATGAAAACTACCCAAAAAATAAAAATAAAATTATTAGTGGCTAGATTTCCAATGGCATCAATGTAGTTAAAAATTATAATGAAGACTCTTTTCCTTTACATGGATTCTGTATTGCTTAGAAGTCCCACTTTGGAAGATGTAATAGTTGATTTGAAGGTAACTTCAATAGCATTAAGAGGTGAGCAGTGTATAGTGAGAATTCTGGAATTTTGCTTTCTCTAAAAAACACAGAAATATTTTAAGAACGTGCTTTTTTTCATCCAGGTATAAGGATGCAGGGCTGTTTCCGACTGCCCGAAGCAGAAAGAGATGACTATGATTGCCTTGTGTTCTAGCAGAGGCATGGTTCTGCTAGGTGCAAATAGTTATTGCAACTGTGTGATGTTTGGAATCCTGTGTTTTGTTTTGTTTTGTTTTCAGAGTATATAAATACTAGAGCTCTGATAGGTATGGTTGGTAGTCTTTTGGGGGGCGGGGAGGGAGTTTTTGGTGGGTTGATGGCTGGTTGATGGTTGGTTGCTAGTTGCTGTTGGTTGAAGTTTGTTAAGTAGTCATTTGCAAAGAAGAAACAACAACAAGAAAAAAATTAGATATCCTTAAGGTGAAGATGAAAGTTGCTTGAAGGATTTTAATACTCCTAATCAGGAAGGATCTCTTTCCTTTCTTCTCTACCCTTTTTTCTCTCATATCTAGTGTTAGAGGGTTGAACGGATGGAAAAAAAATGGTGTAAGGAAGAAAAACCCATAAAATAGTGGTGACTATACTCGATGCATTGAAGTCAATCAACTAAGACAAAAACAATTATGTAAAAGCCATACTCCAACATTTTTGGGGAAACTACTGTCGTTTTAAAAAAATTCAAAACTTTTAATTTTACCAATAAAGACTCAGGAGCTAGATTCTGGGGTGAAAACTTGCTAGCACAGAGAGGCAGAGAAAGCACCCAGCTGACCTTCCTACTCAGCTCACATATGGAATGCAAAACCCAAAAAGCCAAAAGCCTAAGGCCAAATGCTTGCTAGCCCAGCTGACACCCAAGAGAAGAAGGCCTGCTAGCTCATCCAATAGCTCAGGAGAAAAATGCCAAAAGTTCAAAGCCAAAGATCTTCTCCACACTGTCTTATATACCCTTCAACTCACTGCCCCTCCTTTCTACTTAATCTTTGTCAGCTGTTTTCTTGATTTGCCTCTTGACTTAGGGTTAACCTTATTACATCCTGTGTACAGAAAGCTCTTGGACTAAAGGTGTGTGCTAGGGCTGAGTCACATCATAATTACTTGTTTGCAATAAACAGAAAGTTCTTAGATTAAAGGTATGTGTTAGGGATGAAGTACACCAAGCAAACACAGGTTTTTACAGTTTCCAGTCTTGGGGTTCACAATGGGATCCAACATCCTGCAACAACCTGAAACATTGGAATGTAAACAAATTTCCATTCATAAATATCGATATTGAAATAAAAATATTTTACTGCTGAGAAGATAATTGTTGCAGCCTGTTATTTGAGAAAAAGCTGCATCCATCTTTGTATTCAGCTTCCATTTTGTTTCTAAGGTGAAATTAAGTTCAAAATTTTAAACTCTTCAACTCTGCTTTCTGGAAGTGCTTGTTCATAGTTGACCTTATGTCTTACTAATTTTAATAGTGTCATAACTCATACTTTGTTATCTGCATACTTAGCTAGACTCTGGTTGAACCTTTCTTATCTGCACACCTGGCTACACTTCAGATATTCTCTAGAAGACCTTAAGTTCTGCCTCACTTACTTCACTTAGAACCAATCAGTTAAAAGTTTCATTGATAATACTTTGTCTAATTAGCCAAAAATGTAACATTACTTTGTATGGTTAGCCAAAATGTGTTACTGCCCTCCCCATGTCTTTTTCATTTGTTTATTTCAATAAAATCCTTCTGTGAGAACTTGTAAATATCACAGTTAGGCTCCCAAGTCCTTACTGAGGCCTTGATCGATCAGCTTGGAAAAGGTGTTCCAATAAACCATACATACCGAGTCTGAGCATTTTGTGTGGCTATTCTTATACTAGAACAATAAAATTATGAATGTGCATTTTAATTGAGTGTAGTAAAGATTTTTAACTTTAATAATACGGATTATCTTTAAGGAATATAACATAAAGCTCACTTTACATACTTATGTGATAAGCTTATTATATTAATCAATGAAATTAGCATATCTTCTAGAGTGACCTTGCTCTATGCTTTGTAGTAAAAGCACATAAATTATTTTCTCCTAAAAGTATCAATATTACACATCAATATGATCATTATGATGTACATTGAAATTTCATATACACATTTTAGATAACCAAGATTTTGTTCCCTTTGTTATTTTTATTTATTTATTTATTTATTTATTTATTTATTTATTTTTATTTATTTATTTTGTTATTTTTATTTATTTTCAACCTCTACTGCCAGTAAATTTTTATTCTAATTTTCTGTGTCTAACTTAAATTTTATTGCCAAATGTGATGTGGAATATTTCATTTAGCATAATATACTCTTGTTTTACTTGTGTTGTTACAGTTGGCATTGTCTTTTCTGAACAATGTGTGCATGTATATATGTGAACCTTTTGCATATATAAAACTTTCTAAACCATGTATGAAGAAAGATTGTTCAAATACCTTGGATATTTTGTATAACACTGTAATGAACACAGAATGAAAATAGCTCTAACACTCTTCTAAAGCTGATTATTCTCATAAAAAGGGTTGAAACTTAATCCTTCTCTTGTGCCATACGAAAAAAGCCAACTCAACATTCCTTAGTTGCTTGTAGTTCTTTGTGTAACACAAGGGTTGAAGCCTTTTGTTCTTTCCTTCATCCACATTAACGTGTCTATTGTTGTCTTTGTTCTGCTCATGTTTAGGTGGTCATGTTTTTGAAAATTTATGGGTACAGCTACTGACAACATAGTCATGTAGCACTATGCTGACTGAGAAGGCTGTATTTATGTATGTGTGTGTGTGTGTGTGTGTGTGTGTGTGTAAATTTATGAATTACCAGCAATTAATGAAAAACACCATAATTTTGAAGAAGTGGTTTATGGTAGTGTTTGGAGGGAGGAAGGGGAAAGGGGACAATTATGTAATTATATAATAATCTCAAAAAGTAAAGTAAATGCCTTTTTAAAAAATTAAATATATATATATATATATTTATATATAGGGCCCAATGTCATAAAACTCCTAAATAAAACACCAATTGTAATTCTTGGCATGGTTACTAAGTCTTTGGATATCACATTAAATCATAAAACAAAAGGAAAACCATGTTTTTCACAGGAAGGGAAACAAAGTAAAAAGGCACAGGCATGAGAAAATATTTGCAATTGTCTATCTCATAAAAGTTTAATATTTAACTTTTATGAAGAATGCATAAAACTTCATAACAATAAGAAATAACGATTTTCAAATAGGCAATGAACCTCAGAAGAGACTTTTGTGAAGAAGAAATGAAAAGTCACCAAGAATTCTATGCAAAAAAGCTCAGTTTCAGTGTTCATTATGAGAAATAAAAAAGGCCCAAGAGAACAAAATATACATAAAGTACAAAAACAAAAAGAACACTCCTATATTCCTAATGGGGCTATAAGAATCATGTAGCTGCTATGGAAAACAGAGCCTTTCTTTTCTGCTTGCTTGGTTATTGTCATTCTAATTAGTAATATGAGGTTATATGTCATTGTAATGATTTATGTAAAGTATCCCTTCATGCCCTAGTTGGATATTTGTACATTTTCTAAGAAAATAATGTCTACCCAAGGCCCTTCATTATAATATAATCTTAAAAATAAAACTTAAATAGTATATTGGGTATCCAACTATAATAAATTATATGAATAAATTTAACACTTGAAATATTGGGTTTGAATCCAGTATTAAAAAATAGGAAAAGAAAGAAAGTGATAGATAATCAATCAAATATAAGGATATATAAAAACAACATAGGGAAATCTGGTACATTATAAAGTTATTCAAGAATTAAAACAAAAGTAATTAAAAATTAAGTATTAACTCAAAACTCAATCCAGCAGGGGATTGAAGCAGATGCAGAGACTCACAGCCAAACTATGGACAGAGCACTGTGAGTCTTATGGAAGAAGACAAATATAAAAGGACCCAGAGGGGACAGGAGCCAAACAAAGAGAGACCAACAAATCCAAGAAAGCAGGGCCCAAGAGGACTACAGAGAATGATGCATCAAGCAAAGACCATATATAGAGAGGACCTAGAACCTGTGTCCCTAGACAGCTTAGTCCTCATGTGGCTTCTCTAATAAGGGAAGAAGAGACAGTCTCTGACATGAACTTGGTTTCTTGATCCTTGATCACTTGTCCCTGAGGAAGAAGATCCAGGCATTCCTGATGGGACCTGATAGGCAAGAATCATACAGTAAGGAAGGAGGACTTCCCCTCTCAGTGGATTAAGGAAGGGGAATAGGGAAGGAGGAGGAAGGGAGGATGGGACTGGGAACAAATGAGGAAAGGGCTAAAACTGGGAAACAAAACAAATAAATTATAAATAGTAATAATAATAATATAAATAACAACAACAATAACAATAAAAGAAAAAGAAAAAATAAGCTCAAAGCCATTTATGGACTTAATCATAATACATATCATGTAGAAATGACATAGGCATTGAGACTCCTAGCGCACAAGGATATGGAGACTGATGTGGTCACCACCACATCAGAACTAGGCAGAACTTCCAATGGAGGGAGGGAGAAACCCACACACAAAACCTTTGACCCAAAATTTACTCTGCATGTGATGTGGGCAAGGATGAAACTGTAGCCAAGTTTGAGGAAATTGGCCAACCAATGACTGGCCCAACTTGAGACTCACTCCATGAGAGAGGCCAAATCCTGTCACTATAAATGATACTCTGCTGTGTTTTCAGTCATGAGCCAAGCTAACTGTCTTCTGAGAAGCTCCACCCAGCTGCAGATCAGAACAGATGCTGAAACAGAGATCTGGGGAATCTTGTAGAAGAGTTGGTAGAAGGATAAAGGGACCTGAACAGGACAAGATCTCCATGAGAAAACCAACAGAGTCAACCAACCTACGCCCATGGGGGCTCACAGGGACTGAAATACCAACATAAGTGCATCCATGGACTGGACATAGACCCCCTACATTTATGGAGCTGAATGGACAGCTCAATCTTCCTGTGGGTCCCTTTCACAACTGGGGTGGAGGACGAGGACACAATTGCCTATTAGATCACTTTCCCCTAGCAGGGCAGCTGTGTCTGGTCTCAGTGGAAGAGTACACAGTGAGTTTTAATGGACATGAAGTAAAGGGGCAGGATAGCAAGTCATGGCGGGACTCCCCTTTTTTGAGAAGAAGAGGAGATGAGGAAAGAGTGTAGGGTAGGAGAAGAGGAAAGAGGTTGCTAAGAAAAAAAAATGAAATAAAATACAATATACTGTGGTAAAAGAATAAGAGTTTGAAGGTTGTTATAGACGCTTGAGTTGAAGGGATAGCCCAAACATGCTGAGTCAATCATCACACAATGAACAGCCATGCGGAAATGTCTTGTGCTCCATAAAAATATACTAATTGTACTTATCTGTCCAGTAATGTTTTAATAAAAATGAATCAGTGGCAAAAAAAAAAAGTCCTTCATGCCCCAGCAGTAGATCAGCAGAAAATGAACCTGATAGCATTTTTGAAATTCTTGGTTCAATAATGTTGTATCAGAACTTCCATTTTTTGGAACATTACAGTTCCTTTGTGTGTGTGTATATATATATACATAATACATAAATATAAAAATATAAAATACAAAAATATAAAAATACAAAAATGTGTATATATTTTATATTTTTATGGGATTGTGTGCAAGTGTGATGTACATTTATATGTGTTTCTTGAGCTTTTACTTTGGTTCATTTCTTCTTTCTTGTCTTATTCTGGTTTGTCTTTTTTATTTTAACTAATTATATTTTAGTATTATTGTTTTTATTCATATGCCTGTTTGTATTCTAATAAGAGAGAGAAAGAGAAGGAGAGAGGTAAATTTTTGTGGGTGGGGAAATGGGAGGATTTTGGAGGTGTTTCGGGAGGGAAATCATAATCAGAATATATTATATTAAAAATCAATTTTTAATTTTAAAAGTCCCCTGATTACTGAACATTAAGTAGTTTTCTATATGTTACTGTCCTTTTAAATGTTTTAAACATTATAGATTCCAGTACAGAAGTCTTTGACCTCTTGATTTATTGTATTCTACAGTATTCTATAGTATATTGTATTCTTTAGTATAGTTCTTTTTTTCTACAATACCAGATTCTTCCAGCAATTTTAAGTTCATGCTAGAATTGCCCATGTAGATAGAAGTAGCTCTTCAGATTTCTAAACCTTAGGTGCCAGAGTGTTTATGTTGATGTAATTCATAAAGCATGAGTTCTATAATTCTGCATTTTGATTGGTTGTATATATATATACATGTATATATATATATATATATATATATATACTTTTATTTCAATATTTCCTTCAGTGTGTAGATACTTAAACACTTTCAGCTCTTGGAAATAAACTTGGGAACTGTCTGTATGGGTATGAGACATGTGAGTTTAACTGGGCCATGAGTCTGTCCCCTGGTTACTTGTATACACACCACATTTTTTAAAATGTATCTTTGATTTTTCTAGTAATTATTTTTATTTTTATTAATTACAGTTTATTCACTTTGTGTCCCCCCCTACCCCCTCTGTCTTCCCCTCCCAATCCCACAGTCCCTCTTCCCCACCGGTGTCCCTCTCCAAGTCCACTGAAAAAGGAGGTCCTCCTCCCCTTCCCTCTGATCCTACCCTATCAGATACCCATCAGGAGTGGCTGCATTGTCTTCCTCTGTTGCCTGGTAAGGCTGCACCCCCCTCAGGGGGAGGTGATCAAAGAGCCAGCCCCTGAGTTCATGAACAGAGACAGTCCCTGTTCCCATTACTAGGGTGTAATTGATAAAACAGTTTGACTTGGAAATTTTGCAGAATGTGATTTGAAAACATTAGTATTATAAATTAAATGAGAACAGATTCCAGATCTTTACAAGTACTTTTTAAGTATATGTTGATACTACTCCTTGGTACAAGGTACTCCTTGAAACAAGCCAATGGAATATAAGCAAGTGTCAGAGGCTACATTTTTTATATACATATTCCATACTTTAAAAGATGCATGGAAAAGGTTATGCCAGTTACATGTACAGAGATTTTTCACTAAAATTAGAATTTTTTGGCTAAGTATAGTGATAAGAATATTAATTCAGTGATTATAGTTCCACTTATCTTAAAATAATGTGCACTTATAAAGGTCAACATTGAACTTTTCAGAGTTAATTGACAATTATATTAAATAAACTAATATAAATCCACAGTCATAATTTGAAATTTGTTTTTTAAAAAAGCATTTCTAACTCTAAATGACATTTAAAGTAACTGAGAAAACTTCAGGAAAATTACTGCTAGACATAAAAGTAATTTCTACTTCCTAATTCTACCGTTTTTAATGGGTTTGAATATTTTATTAGTAGGATGTTAAATTTCACTAATTGTATACCAATTACTTTAGGCTATTTGGAAACAAAATTAATGTGTACTGCTTTCAGAAATGATGTCAGGCTGCAGTCATTATTTCAAAAATAGCACTCCTTAAAATAAAAATAAAAGATAGAAATATACTGAGACAATTAATATATCAATTGATGTGCATTCAAGAAAAAAATTAGAAGATAAAATAAACTACAGTATTATAAGCAAAATACTATACACAACTTTATACAAGAGGATGTATTTGAATTTAATATATGAAAAAAATCTGTGCTAAAGCAAACACTATCATTAAAAAAATTGCACAGAATACATATAGATCGAAGTTAAGATAGAGCAGATAGACAAATGAAGAAATACTCTTTTAATATATGGATATCATGCAGCTATTTCTGCAAAGATAAAAGTACAGATAAATCTAGAAAGCTAGAAAAGACATAGTGTTGCTGATATTGTTGCATATTTAGGTAGAAAATAGGAAAAAGAGAGAACATTTGGCTAATGTATTCGGAGGAATCATTACATGTAAATAAAACTATATTTGTAATATATTTATATTTATTTCATATAGTCATATTGATTATTGCAAAATTTAAAATATGTCTTTCTGAAATCTTAAAGAAAAACAATCACAAACTAAATGAATTAAGTTTCAAAATTGTCAATTCAAAATTTTTAATACCTTATGTAGTTGAGATGAGATTCCTAGATTAAACTTTATTTATTTTTTTATGTTTATAGCAGCTTTATTTGTTTTAATTTTTTATTTAACTTTTATTAATTACACTTTATTCATTATGTATCCCCCCATAAGTCCCTCCCTCCTCCCCTGCCGGTTCCCCCCTCCCCCCCTTTCTGCATGCATGTCCCTCCCCAAGTCCACTGATAGGGGAGGTCCTCCTATCCTTCTTTCTGATCTTAGTCTATCAGTTCTCATCAGAAGTGGCTGCATTGTCAGGGTTCTAGGTTATCTCCATGAATAGTACTTGGTTGGAGTATGAGTCTCTGGGAAGTTCCCTGTGTTTAAATTTTCTTGTTCTGTTGCTCTCCTTGTGGAGTTCCTGTCCTCTCCAGCTCTTACTATTTCCCACTTCTTACATAAAATTCCATTCATTCTGCCTGTCATTTTGCCATCAGGCTCAGCATCTGCTTTGAGAGTCTGCACAGCAGAGGCTTTCAGAGGTCCTCTGTGGCAGGTTCCAAGGTTGTTTCCTGTTATCTTCTTCTGGCTTTCAGAGTCCTCTGTAGCAGGTTCCTAGGTTGTTTCCTGTTTTCTCTTTTCTTCTGATGTCCATCCTCTTTGCCTTTCAGGATGGGGATTGAACATTTTAGTTAGGCTCCTCTCTTTTGCTTAGTTTGTTTAGATGTACCCATTTTGGCAGGTCTATACTATGTTGTATGATTATATGAGTGAGTATATACCGTGTTGTTTTTTTTTTCTTCTGGGGCAATTCACTCAGGATGATCCTTTCCAGGTCCCACCATTTACCTGCAACTTTCATGATTTCCTTATTTTTCATTGCTAAGTAATATTCCATTGTATAGATGTACCACAGTTTCAGTATCCATTCTTCAGTTGAGGGGCATCTGGGCTGTTTCCAGCTTCTGGCTATTACAAATAAAGCTGCTACAAACATGGTTGAGCAAATGTCCTTTTTGTGTACTTGAGCCTCTTTTGGGTATATGCCTAGGAGTGGTATGGCTGGATCTTGAGGAAGCGCTATTCCTAGTTGTCTGAGAAAGCGCCAGATTGCTTTCCAGAGTGGTTGTACAAGTTTACATTCCCACCAGCAGTGGAGAAGGGTTCTCCTTTCTCCACAACCTCTCCAGCATGTGTTGTCACTAGAGTTTTTGATCTTGGCCATTCTGATGGGTGTAAGGTGAAATCTCAGGGTTGTTTTGATTTGCATTTCCCTAATGGCTAATGAGGTTGAGCATTTCTTTAAGTGCTTCTCTGCCATTTGATATTCCTCTACAGAGAGTTCTCTGTTTAGCTCTGTTCCCCATTTTTTAAGTGGATTACTTGGTTTGCTGCTTTTCAGCTTCTTTAGTTCTTTATATATATATTGGATATGAGTCCTCTGTCAGATAAAGGCTTGGTGATGATTCTTTCCCAATCTGTAGGCAGTCGCTTTCTTTTGATGATGGTGTCCTTTGCTTTACAGAAGCTTTTCAATTTCATGAGGTCCCATTTTAGATTAAACTTTAAAAGTGAGATACTATAACAAAAATGTTCAGCCTGTTATGAATATATTAATTTTATTGATATTCACTCTCTGATAATATCTTTTCATTACTATTCTTATTTTTATTAAAGCACATATATTTAGGAAGTATCAAAATGGTCATACTAATTGCATCAGCCTAATTAAAAAATCATAGACTTATAAGCAATAAATCATGTCAATTTACTTCTCAATGTCTAGGACTGGGAAGTATAACATGAAGGTGTCGGGGGAAATTCTGCACTCTGATTCATGGATGTATCTTTACATGTTGAAAGGGACAAAATGGATTTGGGGAAACGTTTCATAGTTCAGGATGCATTTATTTTTCTAGATATTAGTGAAGTTTATCTTGTCCTTACTCATTTTGTGGACATCTACACTCTGACTCAGGACTACTTTCTTCGTCTCCATATAATATCATCTCAACTGAAATCATACTGACAACATTTATAGAATCTACAGTAATCTCTAAATCACAAGGTCTCTTTTTTGAAACTTTGATGGAAATTCTTTTTGTCATGTATGTTAACTTTTCCACAAAGTCTAGAAACGTGTCTATGAGCGTATGCACGGAATTCATCGCTCTATCAATTATAGACGTTTTGTGTTGTTTTATTCCCTACTCAGCATATTTAAAGGCACAGCACTACAATGTCTAAATTCTCAAAACTGCTGTTGATTGAGCACATATATAGCATAACTTACTAAATTATTCTTTAAGTTTTCTAATTGATCATTTATCAGGTTTTTCTTCTCATGATATGATACTCCCTAGAACTTCTCTATCTGTGGCAGCCTGAGCTGGCTTCAATGTCTACCAGCATAGAAAATTTGAAAAAATATTATTGCTATAGTGACCCTGGCAAATGTTTTCATTTCCTCAAAAGAAAGGATGAGGTGAAAGCCATACTCAAGCTTTCTCACTGCATGGTTTGGGCTGATCCCAGAACTTATTAATCTAACTATCCCTAGGCCAAGGGAAGAAAAAAGATAACTAGAAAAACACAGAGGATATAAAATTAAAAGAACTATATAGTTCTGTTATGTCACAATCTAAATAGTCCAGATAAGATAATTCAGTATTAATATTAATTTATTAAGATGGCATTGTCTATGTCACTGTATTGCTTGGAATGTACTCTTAAATTTTGATTTTCAGAAATGCATTAAAATTATAATTACATTACAAAAGGTCAATCAACTGTGACATCAGAATGTCTTGCTATCCTCCTGCTTTAAATAGATGGCTCTGAGTACAGTTTTAAAGGCAGAGATGGACCAATGCCTCAAACAACGTTGTCATGAGAAGTCAAAGGTAAACCTGTAACTATAAGTTCCACAGTGATTACTCAGATACCCATAAACCCAGGAAGAGGATTCTCATGCATGACCGTTGAAAAACAAGTTATCAACGGCAATTTTCTATTTAAGACAGTAAATGGAATTGTTATTCTCTTCAATCTGTGTTTCTCCTGGAGAAAAAGACAAAATCCACTAATAGAAAATATTTACAAAAGAAGAATCGTTTTTTCTTCTTGCTTACAGACTGTCCTGCTCTGTAGGAGCTCTTGCCAAATACTGAATTTCAAACAAAAATTGTGCTGTACTTTGACCATATCCCCTGGAATATTCAGGTGTTCAAACTTCGTGGCAGTGTAATGGAATCCAGATGTAACGTCATTAAGAGATAATTAGGATGTGAAAGTATCTCTCTAACCTTCGTGAGCAGGATTAAGGATTTTCAGAATCAAGCTTCACACAACATTTGTCTCTTTTACCCTCCACAAGGTATCTCTCTATTCTAAAGATGATAGCAGAGAGAAGTGTTCCACATCCAACTGAATCTGTGGAACCTGATGCTTGCAGATCCTAAAATATAACAGTTAGCTGGGAGACTTGAGATTATTTCAGTTTTTCTGTACTTGTTTTTGCCCTTGTTGTTCTTGTTGATTTTTATTTGTTTGAGTCAGGTTTTCTCTATATATTCCTGGTTGTCCTAGAAATCACTACGTAGGCCAAACTGGCCTTGACCTCAAAGAGATCCACCAGCCTCTCTTCCAAGTCCTTTGATTAAGGCATCCACCACCACTCCCAGTTTTTTTTGTACTTGTTATGGTTTATCTTGTGTCCTAGAATTTTAAGTTTTTACAGACACAGGCCTGACCCAGGGACTCCTGAAAGTTCTGCACAAGCAGTGTAGCCACAAACAATATGTGGAATTATCAGATCTTGAGAAGAAGTGGAAAAATCTGTGCCTGCCAGTAGCAAAGTTCAGAGCTCTCCTGGATCTGGGTCCATGTGAAGAAAAAGTGGAGTGGATAAAATTTTTAGCACTTGGATGTAGCTCCTTGGGTGGGTCACTCAATAGTGCCATGAAGAACGCCTGTGAGATCCTCACTACTGACCCTGAGGGTGGGCCTGCTCAGATTGCGTTTGAAACTTTTGCTTTCATCTACCAGTACTTGTCCTCACTGGACCCTGGAATCTCAGTCGCAGATACAGAGGCCTATCTTGCCACTCTAAGAGAAGTCAGATGCTAGGAAGAATGGCATGATTGGACTTTTGGACTTCTGCGTTATAAGAAGGCCAATGTAGGAAGCCTTGAAGGGAAAGCCCTGAAGAGTAGAGCATTAATACAAAGAGGAACACATTTAATGTCAAAGTAGTGCTTTTGAAAACCTTGGCGTCAAATACAGCCTGTCATTAAGAAAAAAAAAAAAAAAAAAAAAAAAAACTTCTTGTGCTATGGAAAACAAAATATATTTGTTAGGGTCGAATATTCCACAGATATCAATTAGGTCTATTTGGCGTAAAATATTATTGAATTTTGAGGTTTCTTAGTTGATTATTTGCACAGATGACATATCAATTGGAGAAATTGGGTGTTGAGATCACCTACACTATTACTTGGTTCATGTTAACCTCTCTTTAATTTTATTGGCATGCATTTTATTAAGTTGAGTGCACCAAATTTGGGGGCATATGTGTCTTATATTTTAAATTTACCTTCTTTGATCAATATACTTTGATTAGTATGAAGTGACTGCCTTTGTCTCTTCTCATTAATTTTTGTCTGAATCTTGTTTACTCAGATATAATTATGACAACAATTTACTTCTTGATTCCATTTACGTGCAATCATTCTCTATCCTTCTACTTTAAGATGATATCTAACATAAAAGCTACTACAAGATTCTTAAAGACAACAGAGAGAGAGAAATTTTCTTTTTTAATCTATTCAGTAAGTCTATGTCTTTTGATTAGAGTATTGAAATCAATAATACTTAAAATTACTATTATTGGAAGTTACATGTAGATTGCAGTCATATTATATTTTTGTATGTTTGTTTTATTTTCTTTTTAGTTTGTTTTTTAGTTGTGCTATATATGCACAAATATTTATAATTTCATTATTTATAGCTTTGTTTTCTTTCTAAAGTCTCGACTTTGTTTATTCTTTGCTTCATCCGTATATATTTATTCTAGTACATTGTTTAGTTTTTTGTTTGTTTTGGTTTTGTTTATTAAATATGTTTTTGTTTCTGTTTTTCTTTGTTGATGTGTGTTTACAAGAAAGAAACCCTTTCTTGTAAAATTAATATGTAAGCCTTTTTCTATGCCTTCTCTAGCTCCCAAATAATGATGTGACATTTATTAATACACTTTAAAGCACTAAGTTGGGTAGATACTCATTTATTCTAACCTGTCTGTACTGGTCTGGACTATTTCTCAGTCATATTCCATTTTACCTGCCATCTAGTCTCACCCTGGTAGCTTCTACTCCATCTTTGAATTAATGGCTGCTCCCTGAAGGAGGCCTCCTCCTGGCTTTCTTCTCTTCTGCCTGCTTCTTCCCCTCTCTGGGATCAGAAATCCAGTCCTTACTTTCCTGCCCAGCTACTGGTTGTTCAACTCTTATTAACAAATCAGAGATGATGGGGAACAACTTTTACACAACATTGAGGCAGGAGATTCTCCACAGAAATGACAATGCCCATGTCCTGGCTGTAACCAGTGCTCTAGGCACATAAATCAACATCTGAATACGAAATGCAGAAGAATGCCCTCCAACTTCTCCTTTTAGTCCAACAGAAATCTCTTTCTCCTATAATATTAAACTATATACAATAAGAGCAGTTATGAAAACTATCATGTAAGAATCACATTCACAATATCAAATTCATCTGTATTTAGCAATCTTGGAGAAAGTATTCTACTATCTATCTTGGTGAGTCCAAAGATCTGTACCTAAATCTTTTTCTATTACCATCTAAGCCTTTATCTCCTTTTTCACAATTTGCAATTACCAACCTTAAAGCATGTTTACAACTTCCTCCAGTATTCATAAAATACCTTCTTAGACCCTCCAGCCTTCATTTACCAATTTTAAAACATGTTCTTACAGCTTAAACTTTCACTTCCTCCAAATTTCATTACTTGCATTTACCACCCTTAACATCTACTTACACCCTAAAACATTTTCTTAAATCCTTCACAATATAAGCTTTTATGTGAGATTATAATGCTCTAGTCTTCAACCCCATCAGAGACCAAAGAAGGACAAATATTACTTGAGTAGACAGGAAGTATAGAGCAAGCAATTCCAAAACTATATATAGAAATGACAGAGAGAGCTGGCTGCCCGAACAGTCACCTAATGTTCCTCAGCAACTTTGGAACATCATCTTTGAGCTTCTGGCCCAGTATATGACAGATATCTTTCTGAAGCAGGAAGTATGAAGGATTGCCTAGCTTCTTAGCAAAGCTCAGCAGCAGACTTCCCTGTCTGCTTGTCCACAGCTTAGAAAGCATTCTGTCTGCACTTGAAGCAAGGGCAGTTTCTTTCTGAGTGGCTATATTGTCACAATCGAAGCAAACTCCATATTGAGGTTCTTCAATGTCCATTATCTTCTTTGGAATAGAATGGAGGTGCTGCCAGGAGCACATGTCTCACTGTCAAACGCCTTTTATTAATGAAACATCTTTAAATGGCATAGTCTGTAGATCTCTCACATTTTCAAAGATCATCTATCTATCCATAGTAATATCTGAAACCATTGCTTGTTTCTAGCGATTTGCCATCTGACCAACTTTAAAAAAACAGTTACAAGAGGCTAAATAAAGCTTATTTTGTGTTTACGTACTAAACCAGTACCTAATATGACCATAAGCTGGACTGACTATAAACTTTTAATTTTTAATTATCTTAAACAGTTTGTAATAACAGCCTGCACAAAGACCATGACTTCACACTGCATTTTCAAATGAGCTCCAGTCTTCCTTTTTCAGCCTTCCATTTGGAGAACTGCTTCTGTATAGCCCCATCCCTTGGCAGGCAGCCTCTGTCATGCCCTTTGGCCTTACTGTATAGCAGGAGTTCTCAAAGGAGGCCTGCCAGTATAAGTTGGGAGTCAAGGGCTTGCCTGAGAGACTACAGATTTTGCCTACCATCTGTAGCTCATGGGGTCTGTCTACCACCAAACTCTGGCTAGGGCCACTGCATGCAGCAGTGGGTGTCTACAGGCTGGAGTGCTTCCGTTATCTGCTGCCACTTGACCAATGCCCACTTTGCATAGCAGCTCTCTTTGTGGAGCTCCTGTCCTCTCCAGGTCTTCCTATCTCTCCCTTCTTTTATAAGATTCCCTGCCCAATGTTTGGCTCTGAGTCTCAGCAACTCCTTCTATACTTTTCTGGGTAAAGTCTTCAGAGGCCTTCTGTGGTAGGCTCCTGCCAGGTTCCCTGTTTTCTCCCTCTTCCAATGTCTGTTCCATTTGCCTTTCTCAGTGAGGATGGATCATCTTACCCAGGGTCCTCCTTGCTTAGCTTCTTCAGGTGAACACATTTTTGTATCTTTATCCTATATTATATATCTAATATCCACTTATAAATGAGTATATGCCATGTGTGTCTTTCTGCTTCTGGAATACCTCACTCAGGATGATCTTTTTTAGTTCCCACCCTTTGCCTGCAAATTTCATGATTTCCTTGTTTTTAATTGCTAAATAGTATTCCATTGTGCAAATATACCACAATTTCTGTATCCATCTGTGACATCTGGGTGGTTTTCAGATTCTGGCTATAACAAATAAGGCTCCTATAAACATGGTTGAGCAAATGTCCTTGTTGTGTACTTGAGCATGTTTTGGATATATGCGTAGAAGTGTTATACCTGGATCTTGAAGAAGCACTTTTCCTACTCGTCTGAGAAAGCTCCAGATTGATTTCCAAAGTGGTTGTACAAGTTTACATTCCCACCAGCAATGGAGGAGGGTTCCCCTTTCACCACATCCTATTCAGCATGTGTTTTTACTGGAGTTGTTGATGATAGTCATTCTGATGAGTGTAATATTAAGTCTCACGGTCTGTTTCCTTTCTTTGTTCATTAGAAAAAAATCATCATGTCAAGGCTGGAAAAGACAACTCAACAGAAGGAAAAGAGTTCCAAGAGCAGGCATACTTCTTCGCACACTCAGGAGTGCCATAAAAACACTAAGCTGAAAAATCTAATATACATGTAGGGGACCTGGTACAGATCTGTGTAGGCCCTGTGTTTGCTGCTTTAATCTTTGTGAGTTCATATGAAACTTTCTCAGTTGATTCTGAAGGCCATATATATATGGTTTGCCCTGAGCTCTGAGGAGAGGGATTTGATGAAGACATCTTACATAGAGCTGTGTGTTCCAAGGAGTCTCTTTCTCTCTCTCCCTCCAAGCTCTGATGTCTGGCTGTGAGTCTCTGCATCTGTTCCCATCTGCTGTAGGAGGAAGCTTCTCTCAAGATGACTGAAAAAGGCACTGATCTATGAGTACAGCTGAATATCATTAGAAGTCATTTAAATTAAGTTCTTCTTATCACATTATATTTAGTAGTTGACTAAATAAAATGTTCATAGATTAGTGTCTTCCTTCACCTGCTCCTCTTCCATCACTCTATGTTTAGTCCTTTTATGGCTTTTTTCTACTCCTCTTGCTTCTTCCCCTTTTTATTTAGCCTCCTCTTTTTGTCTCCCAGTTTTTCTCTGATTCTTTTACTCCTCCTTCCTTTTCTTCTTGAGACAGGATGATTGAGACAGAGCTCATTACCACATACAGCTTGCTGCTGATTGCCTGTAACTCAAAAAATGTCAGATATTTGAAAAATATTTATGGACAGATACTACAACCTATATACATACAAATATATAAACCTACATTTAAACTCAAGAATTATATATACATGTACACACACACACACACATAACTAAACACACACATACGATAGTCTCATAAACCTGTAAGTGGTTGCCTCAAAGAATGACTTAGGAATGTAGAAAATGTTGGTAAAGAGAGGTGAAATGACTTCAATGATGGCAATATCAGGGTAATTGCATGAATTTTATAGAAAAAATAGTTGCAGGCTTCCAGATGCTTCATTAATTAACTTTCTTTAATTTACTAACAACTGTACTATGAAATTAAAAAAAATCTAATACTGATGCAAGGATAGAGTTTTACGAAAATAAAGTAAACTCAAAATGTTAACACCAAGAACTAGCGTATAGCCCAATGGTAGAGTGTTTATATAACAGGGTTTATTTTTATCTTAAGCACCAAACACACACACATACACACACACACACACACACACACACACATACGCACATACACAGACGTATATTCTCATGCAGAGAGTCTAGAACTAAAATGTAAATGTGACAGAATATTTTTCTGCATTTAAAATTTAATTACTTGTTTGTTTAGTCTATTTATGCTTTCCTGGTTTGACTTCCCAAGTCAGAATTTCAAAACAATCTTTCTAACACTGATTTTTTTAAAAATGGTATTCATGGTTATGATTACTTCTGTAGTTCATATCCAGTATATATGAAGAACTAAAGAAGCTGAAAAGCAGCAAATCAAGTAATCCACTTAAAAAATGGGGAACAGAGCTAAACAGAGAATTCTCTGTAGAGGAATATCGAATGGCAGAGAAGCACTTAAAGAAATGCTCAACCTCATTTGCCATTAGGGAAATGCAAATCAAAACAACCCTGAGATTTCACCTTACACCCATCAGAATGGCCAAGATCAAAAACTCAAGGGACAACACATGCTGGAGAGGTTGTGGAGAAAGGGGAACCATCCTCCACTGTTGGTGGGAATGTAAACTTGTACAACCACTCTGGAAAGCAATCTGGCGCTTTCTCAGACAACTCAGAATAGCGCTTCCTCAAGATCCAGCCATACCACTCCTAGGCATATACCCAAAAGAGGCTCAAGTACACAAAAAAGGACATTTGCTCAACCATGTTTGTAGCAGCTTTATTTGTAATAGCCAGAAGCTGGAAACAGCCCAGATGCCCCTCAACTGAAGAATGGATGCAGAAACTGTGGTACATCTATACAATGGAGTATTACTTAGCAATGAAAAATAAGGAAATCATGAAAGTTGCAGGTAAATGGTGGGACCTGGAAAGGATCATCCTGAGTGAGTTGTCCCAGAAGCAAAAAGACACACGGTATATACTCACTCATATAAACATACAACATAGGATAAACCCACTAAAATGAGTACATCTAAACAAACTAAGTAAAAGAGAGGACCCTAACTAAAATGTTCAATCCCCATCCTGAAAGGCAAAGAGGATAGACATCAGAAGAAAAAGAAAACAGGAAACAACCTAGGAACCTGCTACAGAGGACTCTGAAAGCCAGAAGAAGAAAACAGGAAACAATTTCAGAACCTGTCACAGAGGGCCTCTGAAAGCCTCTGCGGTGTTGACTGTCAAAGCAGATGCTGAGCCTGATGGCCAACTGACAGGCAGAGTGAATGGAATTTTATGTAAGAAGTGGGAAATAGTAAGAGCTGGAGAGGACAGGAACTCCACAAGGAGAGCAACAGAACAAGAAAATTTGAACACAGGGAACTTCCCAGAGACTCATACTCCAACCAAGTACTATTCATGGAGATAACCTAGAACCCTGACAATGCAGCCACTTCTGATGAGAACTGATAGACTAAGATCAGAAAGAAGGAGAGGAAGACCTCCCCTATCAGTGGACTTGGGGAGGGGCATGCATGCAGAAAGGGGGGGAGGGTGGGACCGGGAGGGGAGGAGGGAGGGGCTTATGGGGGGATACATAATGAATAAAGTGTAATTAATAAAAAGTTAAATAAAAAATTTAAAAAAATGGCGTTCATATTAAATTTGGCTTTAATTAAAATATTTAATAGTAAATTTAGTGATCAAATAATAGTTTTATAATCAGTACTCTATTTTATGAGTAATAGATCATTATCCAACATTATACAACAGTAGTCTGAGTGTACTATTATTTTCATATCTTATGTCTTATTTATTCTCTTGAATCTAATTTTAGATGCAGAATGTAAAGGTGTAAAGGTAAGTTATTCACCAATAATGCCAGCACTGTATAAAATTACACACTACACATATACACACAGACTCACAAACATGTACACACAAACATAAGCCCCCATCAAATACTTACATGTTCATCAGGGTTGGCTTTCTGACCATATATATATTTAAAGTGAAGAACCCCGTTTTCATCTACTTTCATGTTATCTCCTACTATCATGGATCAAGCTGTTTAACCTCTATGTCTTCTCTACAGTGATGATCTGCCTCCCTGGGACCATGAACAAAATAACCTTTTCACCAAAACAAAATTATCTGGAAACTTATTTCTGGACTTTAAATGTAACTTCACAAACTTGTTGTCCTTGAGAAAATAAAACTAAGTTCTGGACATAAAACTTGTTCTTCAAATGTAGCTCTGAAGGAATTTATACTTGCTTTTATTTAAAGCACAGAAATAAATCTGTCACAGCATTTGGAGCACTAATAAAATATGAGTTTATTGATCGTGTCTTATCATCACCATTGACATAATGTCAAAGCACAACTTCCATAGATAAAAAGTTTCCATTCATACACATTTGATATACGTTAATTTGTGACATACTTGTCAAACATTAAACTGTTAAAACTTCATCAATAGAAAAGTACAAACTCCTAAAGATTAGTGCAGATGTCTAAAGAAGGATCTCTGTGGGCAATAACAGCTTGTGCAAATTTTTGTAATATTGTCTCTGTATAACTAACATGTGCCTTGTCTGATTATCCAAATTAACACATTTTGCGATTTTGAAAATGTACATTTTGGACAATGGACTGGCATCCACATGACTCATTTCAGAATCTTGAATGTCTGCCATTATATAGTCTCAGGCACACCTTCAATACCATGACACAGGCTGCAAAATAAATCCTGATGTTTGTAGTGAGAAATAGGTCAGTGAAAAATGTATTTAAGAAAGGAGTGCTCGGATGTGGCCTGTGGTAGCTCAGTAATCAAGTAGTTTTCCAAAGTAAGGGGAACACGGACTATTTCTAACAGGATCTCAGGGGCAGGCTGTTTGACTCCCCCCCCCCCCCCAGGGGAGGAGCAGTCTGTTAGGCCACAGAGGAGGACTTTGCAGCCAGCCCTGAAGATACCTGATAAAACAGGGTCAGATGAAAGGGGAGGAGGTCCTCCCCTATCAGTGGACTTGGAAAGGGGCAGGGAGGAGACCAGGGAGGGAGTGTGGGGTTGGGGAGGGAATGAGGGAGTGGGATACAGCTGGGACACAGAGTTAACAAAATGTAACTAAAAAGAAAAATAAAATAAAAAAAAGAGAAAAAAAAAGAAAGGAGTGATAAAAAGCCTACTACCTGTTCTTTTTTTTTTTATGGTCTATCATTTTCTTTTTATGTTAAATACATTTATTTCATACACACTATATTCTGATGGTGATTTCCCCTCTATAAAGTCCATCCAGATCCTCCCACCTCTACACGGGCAAAAGTTTATGCCTTCTTTCTCTCTCTTTATAAAATGAAGAAGAAATCAAAAAAAGGCAAAGAATCAAAACATGAAAAAGAATAAAAAGAGAAGGCCCAAGAAACACAAACACACACACACAGAAAGGGGGAGAGAGAGAGAGAGAAGAGAGAAACACAGAGGCACACACACTGAGAAAGTGAGAGAGAACCCATAGATCATAACATACATAACAAATGATTGGAAAAAATAAACACTGCAATTCCCAACAGATAACAATTTCCATAAGACACAGACAAGACCTAAGTTTCACAGGAGTTACATAAGAAGACCGACTGAATGAGAGCATCTGAGACTGAAGGCGCCAATGGAGTTGACGAATGAGGCATGAAGAAGACTGAGAACATCTTTGACAGAATTATAAGGAATTAATGTCATTGAACAGAACACCGGCCATCTTTGCTGCTTGAACTAGATTCAGTGTTTGATTTTATGAAAGGGAAGATTTAAATTTAAGCTTTGCTTCTAGTTTCAATACAGGTGTATCTGGTACCAATGACATATTGTAACAGGAATGTTGAGTTATGCAAATCACAGCATAATTCAGAATATCATATTTATTAAAAAATCCAGAAGGTATAGGCATTTAAGTCATTAATTTCCTCATGTATTCTTATGAAACACTATGGACTACACAGATTCTGTGTTCGGTAGACAAATAGGGAGAGGGGCCATGACTCTGTACCTAAAAGAAATGGGTAACATTCAAGGTGACAGCTTTTGTACTCATCCTCCTGACCTGAGACAAAAATTCTGGCTGATAAAAAGCCAAAGCCTTGCAGATTTTTTTTAAAATTTTCTCCCACCAGTAGACTCTCTGCTAATGAACTGGTTCCAGAAGTTCAAGACAAGACTAGTACAGGTTATACAGCAGTTCTGAGAAACTGAAGCATCCCATCTTTCTTCAAACTGACCAACCCTAAATTGGAGGAGGAAATGTCTTCAGAAACTTAAAGATCCCCAGCCCTTGGAAGAGACTGCATATTTTCATTTTCTGAGTCCACTTTCTGTTTTACAGAGAGACTTTTGCTCTGACACATTCCTGTGTCTCCTTACCAACAATAGACGCCTTTCTTCAATGGCTGACCTGAAAGCTCATGTTTGTGGTCTTTGAGATTCCTCCACTCCTACCTGCCCTATGCTTTAGATGGTTCCTGCTTTCTAATTTTTTTTTTACTGTCAGAGAAAATGAACATTGTCAAGACATCTAGACTCTAGACCTTTAGACCTTTAGACTGCATCACATACACCTACAAAATCGATTAATAATTTAATAAATTCCAAGATAGGTGCTATGTTTCCAGGACTAGTTTTCACTGTGTAATTACTTTATACATGTTAATGTGTAGAGTGTATATGTTAATGTGTATAGTTAACCACCTAAGGTTAGAGTTTTCTTTTTAGCACCTTCTGTGGGGCTGTATTTATAGATAGATAATGTTTCACTTTGATTTATCATGGAATATCTTATGTTCTCCATTTATGGTGATTGAAAGTTTTTCTGGGTATAGTCTGGGCTGCCATCTGTGGTATCTTGTTGTCTGCAGAACATCTTTCCAGGCCCTTGTAAACTCTAAGAGTCTACTTTGAGAAATTAGGTCTAATTTTAATAGGTCACATTTATGTGTTACTTGGTCTTTCTCACTTGCAGTTTTTAATATTCTTTCTTATTCTAATGCTAATTACTATCTCCCAAAATCTAGTTGCCCCCCAGATGAGAACATTCACACATATACCTGTCTTTGTTGTGTAAACCTTGCTTTACCTAATTTAAAGCTGATTGGTTAATAAAGTTGCTGAAGCCTATATCTGGGCAGAAGAGAAGTAGGCAGAGCTTAGTTTCCTGGGCTTGGGTCTGAGAGGGACTACTAGGCAAGGCTAAAAGAGAGATAAAGCAGAAGATGTAGCAGGAGGAGAGAAAGCTGGAGAGAAGGAAGTCACCATGGGGAAGTATGGACCATGAGCTCATGGTGCTGAGAACGGGCCTGATCGAACAGAAGCAGTCCAGTCACAAACTATTATGGCAAGTAATTTGGGAATATGTAGCTTGGAAACAGAAAAATAGCTTAGAGGATTGATATCTGTCCTGTTACTGTGCCTTGAGGCTCTTATAATCCCAACAAATCTCTGTCTGATTATTTGGGAACTAGCCGAGGTAGAGAACCCTTCAAGAGTCAAATAACATTTTCCACAACAAATTATTATGTGGTAAAGAAACATATATTTTGTGTGTCCTGTATGCTTTTCATATTTTATAGGTATTATACTTCTATACTTTTTAGGTTAGAATAATTTTTCTTCTGTGATTTTGTTGAAGACATTTTTTAGGCCTTTGAGCTGGTTTCTCCTGGCTCCCTACCTGTTATTATTAGGGTTGATCTTTTGTAGTGGCCTGTATTTTCTTGATGTTTTGTGTCAGGAGCTTTTTTAAATTTAACTTTTCCTTTGGCTACTGTGTTCATTTCTTATGTCTTATTTCCAATACTTGAGATTCTCCCTTATATCTCTTGTATTCTGTTAGTGAAGATTTATACAATAGATCCGAGCTGATACAAATTGGAAAGAAAGAACTCAAAGTATCATTATTTACAGATGATATAATAATATAAATAAGTGAACCTAAAAATACCACCAGGAAAATCACAGGGCTGATAAACACTTTGAGTGGAGTGGCAGGTTACAAGATTAATTTAAAAAAGAGTCAGTAGCTCACCCATATATAAATGACAAATGGACTGAGAATGAGATCAGGAAAACAACAGCTTTCACAATTGCCTCAGATAATATAAACTATCTTGGGGCATCTTGAAACAAACAAGTAAAAAGACTTGTATGATAAAAAACATCAAGTCTTTGAAGAAAGAAATTGAAGAAGATAACAGAATTTGGAAAGAGCTCCCATGCTCATGGATCAATAGTATTAACATAGTAAAAATGGCCATCCTGCCAAAAGCAATCTATACATTCAATGCAATCCTTAACAAAGTAGCAATACAATTATTTACAGACCTTGAAAGGACAATTCTCAACTTCATATGAAAAAACAAAACAAAACAAAAAAAAATCATTATTGCTAAAACAACCATGAATAATGAAAGAACTGCTGGAAGTATCATCATTCCTGATTTCAAGATGTACTACGAAGCTGTAGGAATAAAACCCGCAATAAAAATGGACTTGTTATCCATGGAATCAAACTGAAGATACATATATAAATGCAAATACATTTGGGCTGCTGAATATTAATAAAGAATTGAGAAATACACAATAGAAAAGTACGACATCTTCAGCAAATGGTGCTGGTTAAACTAGGTGTCTGAATGTAGAAGACTGTAAAGAGATCCATATTTATCACCTTGAACAAAACTCAAGGCTGAGTAGTCAAGACTTCTGCATAAATCCAGATACACTGAAGCTCATAGAAGAGAAAGTGGAGAATAGCCTTGAATAAATTGGCACAGAAGATGACTTTCTGAACAGAACTCCTATCGTGTAGGCAGCAGCCTTACCAGGCCACAGAGGAGGACAATGCAGCCAGTTCTGATGAGACTAAGCTAGGATCAGATGGAAGGGGAGGAGGACCTCCCTTATCCATGGCGATGGAAAGAACATAGGAGGAGATGAGAGAGAGAGGGTGGAATTGGGAGGGGAGGAAGGAGAGGACTACAGGTGGAATACAAAGTGAATAAACTGTAATTAATATAAAACATTTAATTAAAAAAGAATGATAAATATTAGATGGGATTTCATGAAACTGAAAAGCATCTGCAAGGCAAACAACACCATCAATCAGACAAACTATAGCCTGCAGAATGGGAAAACATGTTTTTCCTAACTCCACATCCTATAGAGGGTTAGTCTACAAAATATATAAAGAACTCAAAAATCTAGATATCAAAACCAAATAATTCAATTAAAAATGGGGAACAGATCTAAATATAAAATTCTCAACAGCAGCATCTCAAATATCTGAGAAACACTTACGGAAACATTCAACATTATTAGTGTTTAGAAACATGAAAATCAAAATGTCTTTGTGATTGCATCTTATACCTGTGAAAATGGTTAAGATCTATAACACAACTGACAGTTCATGCTGGCAAGGATGTGAATAAAAGTGAACACTCCTTTATTGCTAGTGACAGTGTAAACTTGTACAGCCAGAGTTTTACCTGTCTGTCTGTCTTAGCCAGGGAAGGGTTCTAATGGAGGGACTGGGCAGCATTCAACTGACTTGTTAGCCAAGGGGGTCTCATGGAAATTTCCAAACAACTCCGATGACTCTAAAAGTAGTTGCTGCCTCCATTGCCAAGGACAGCAGCCACAGAACTCCTTAAAGATGGAGAAATAAACTCCTTCTCCCATGAGTTATTTTTTTTCTTATCTCCTTGGTGTGGAAATGTACCTTTGCAGGCTACTAAAACGTGCACACCAACTCAGACAAAACACTTATTTACAATCTGTCCTGCATGCAAAATATGTTAGAGCAATGTTGACTGAGCTTGCAGGAGTAACCAATCAAGTATGATTTGACTTAAGGTCCACATCATTAGAAAGAATCCACACCTGGTGCTACTTTGGTAACCAAGAAGCAGAGACTCAAAAGCCCAGAGATGTAGGGTAAAATCAAACATGACTGGTCTGGAAAAAAAAAATCATATTCTTCTATATTCCTAGATCAGTACTTTATCCAGTCATCATAAGAGAGGTTTGCTCCAGCAGCAGATGGAAACCAATGTGGAGACTCACACCCAGACTTTATGTTAAAAGCTCTAAATGGGAGGTCTCAATTAAATACCATTCATTAGAGCTCAGAAAATCCTGTGGAAGAGGAGGTAGAAAGATTTTAAGTGTCATAGGGGATGGACTATTGCCAGAAAATACAGCCCAGAGAATTGTGGACTATTCCCAGAGAATACAGCACAGAGCATTAACTAACAGAGGTTCATATGAACTCACAGGGACTGAAACAACAAGCACGGGTGCTAGATGGGTCTGAAGCAGGTCCTCGACTGATGTATTATAGTTACCAGCTAAGTATTAGCTTACTTGGAGAATGAATGGGTCTCTTACTCTTTTGCCTGTCCTTAGGACTCTTTTCCTCCATTTAGGTTACCATGTTCAACTTCAATATGAAAGGTTTGCTTCATCTTACTATATTTTATTTTATTATGTTTGGTCTTTATCACTTCTAATCCTGTCCTTTTCTGATGAGAGATAGAAAACGGGTGATACTGGAGGATAGGGAATGTGAAGAGAAACTGGAAGGAGTAGAGAGAGATGAAACTATTAGCAAAATATATTATTTAAGAATACAAAGGAGGAATGGGTACAGAAATTGTGGTATTTTACACAATGGAATACTACTCAGCAATCAAAAAGGAGGAAATCATGAAATTTGCAGGCAAATGGTGGGATCTAGAAAAGATCATCCTGAGTGAAATATCCCAGAAGGAGAAAGACAAACACGGTATATACTCACTTATATAGACCTATAAGATATGGTAAACATAATGAAATCTGTACACCTAAAAAAGATAATCAAGAGAGCAGACATGGGGTAAAATGATCAATCCTCGTTTAGAAAGACAGATGGGATGTGCATTGAACGTATGACAGGAGTCTACTGAGTGCATTTGAAAGACTCTAACTAGCAGTGTTTTCAAAGCAAAGACTCATGACCAAACCTTTGGCAGAGTACAGGGAATCATAAGAAAGAAGGGGAGTTAGTCTGATGGGGAAAGGATAGGAGCTCCACAAGGACCAAATATATCTGGGCACAGGGTCTTTTCTGAGACTGACATTCAACCAAGGACCATGTATGGATATAACCTAGAACCTCTGCTCAGATGTAGCCTGTGGTAGCTCAGTAACCAATTGGTTTCCCATAGTGAGGGGAACAAGGACTATTTCTAACAGGAAATCAATGACTGGCTCTTTGGCCTCCCTACCCCGCAAGGGAGGAGCAGTCCTGTTAGGCTGCAGAGGAGAGCTTTGCAGCCAGTCCTGAAGATACCTGATAAAACAGGATCAGATGAATGGGGAGGAGGTCCCCCCTATCAGTGGACTTGGAAAGGTGCACGGTGGAAATGAGGGAGGGAGGGAGGGACTGGGAGGAAATGAGGGATCGGGACATGGCTGGGATACAGAGTTAATAAAATGTAACTGATAAGAAAAAAATAAAATTCAAAAAAAAAAAAAAAAGAATACAACCTACAAAGCCAATGCAGCCACTCCTGATGAGACCTGATAGACTAGGATAAGAGGGAAGGGGAGGAAGACCTCCCTTATCAGTAGACTGGGGAGGTGCACAGATGAGGAAGAAAGAGGGAGGGTGGGGTTGGGAGGGAAGGAGGAAGGAAGCTACAGAGGGGATAAAAAGTGAATAAACTGTAATTAATAAATATAAAAATAAATTAAAAAATAAAAAGAATACTACCTATTTTCAAATAAAATAAATAAAAAAGAATAAAAAAATTCAGAAGTAATATATATGTATGTATAAGAGAATATTTGTGATAGATAAACAGGAAAATATATATTATAAATCTTTCTACTTTAAAAATCCTAGATAGATAGATAGATAGATAGATAGATAGATAGATAGATAGATAGATAGATAATGACTCTGGTTGCTTCACTGACTAAATATTTATGTGTGTGTATACATACATATATACATATACATAAATATATTCATGTTACTTCATTACATAATAGAATTTTATGAACACTATGACAAAGAGCTAAGTAAAAAAAAAAAAAAGTGTCTCCTTGAGCTTCTCCAGTTCTTTAAAAATATCAGTAGTCTCCTGTCTTGTTTCTTGTTCTACCATAAAATGCCTCTCTGAAGGACTCTACCTAGCAGTGTATCAGAGCAGAAGCTGAGACTCATAACCAAACATTGGGCATAGTGCAGGCAATCATATGAAAGAAGGGGGAGTTAGTAAGACCTGGAGAGGACAGGAAGCACCACAAGGACCAAATATATCTGGGCACAGGGGTCTTTTATGAGACTGTATCTCCAACCAATGACCATGGATGGATATAACCTAGAACCTCTGCTCAGACATAGCCCATGGCAGCTAAGCATATGAGTGGGTTCCCTAGTAAGGGGAACAGGGACTGTCTCTGACATGAACTCATTGGAGAGTTCTTTGACCTTCCCCCCCCCACCCCATGAGGGAGGAGCAGCCTTACTAGGCCACAGAGGAGGAAAATGCAGCCAATGCGGATGACACCTGATAAACTAGGGTCAGATGGAAGGAGAGGAGGACCTTCCGTATTAGTGGACTTGGAGAGGAGCAAGGAAGAGATGAAGGAGGGTGGGTGGGATTGGGAGGGAATGAGGGCCAGAGCTACAGCTGGGATACAAAGTAAATAACCTGTGATTAATATTAAGAAAATAAAAAGTATATAAAAATATCAATAGTCTCCAAAATATTTAAAGATCCTAGCATGTGCTTTTGTGCTTATGCAACAGTCTTTAGCAATTCCAGAAACATTTACACTTAGAGACATTGACTTGGAATTTTAGTAGTTAAAGCCTAAAATTGGTGACTTCAAAAGTAATTTCATAGAAGTGGCTATTTGTTTATTTTATTTTATTTTTAATTTTATTTTTCTTTTTAGTTACATTTTGTTAACTCTGTGTTCTAGCTGTATCCCGCTCCCTCATTCCCTCCCCAACCCACACTCCCTCCCTGGTGTCCTCCCTGCCCCTTTCCAAGTCCACTGATAGGGGAGGACATCCTCCCCTTTCATTTGACCCTGTTTTATCAGGTATCTTCAGGGCTGGCTGCAAAGCCCTCCTTTGTGGCCTAACAGGACTGCTCCTCCCCTGGGGGGGGGGGGGCGGTCAAAGAGCCTGAGAAGTGGCTATTTGTGATGCATAAGGATTGTGATACACTTTACGATCTGAATTCTAAGTGAGGATTTTTG
Organism: Psammomys obesus; assembly: GCF_907164565.1. NCBI lineage: Eukaryota > Metazoa > Chordata > Mammalia > Rodentia > Muridae > Psammomys > Psammomys obesus. Next base: position 8,405,674 of record NW_026596117.1, on the reverse strand, counting down.
AGATTGAATACCAAATATCAACAAGTATAAAATGACATGAATAAAATGTGAATATTAGGCAAGAGTTCATAAGGACACAAATATGTCTGTGTTTTTATCTCATAGTGAATCCTGATTAACACTGGGCTCACAGAAATAATGGTGCAAAAATGACAGAAGAATTGAGATCAATATTCAATAAATATGACTATATTTCTTTAGTCAATAGGCATCACCCTGTGTCATGAATTTAACTCCAGCAAGTTATTGATATTGGTTTATTTTTTTCAGCAACTCTGCTAGTCTAAAATTATGTGAAGACTTTCATCTGCATGGTTAGTAGGTTATGTTCCTTAAAATACAATAAGTCAGTGGGTAGATGTAGCTCACTATTAAAACATCTGCCCATTATGGGAAAGAAGGCCAAAGCAAAGGGTCCCAAAAACAGAGGTATGCAAACACACACACACACACACACACACACACACACACACACACACCCCTCCCACAATAAATAAACACAATGATATATAAAAGTGAGTATTTATTAATGGTGCTTGTATTTGATAATAGTTTTCAATATTCAAAGAGCTTTCCCTGTGAAATTCAAGGTAAGTTTACCTTTCTGCTCAGTTACGTAACACAGACATGAAAGTTGTGATTTAACACGTTAACATTTAACACATTCTGCATCATCTCAGTGACTAATTCTGATCCTTCCTCATACTAAATGTGTGACCAAATAAAATGGCCCCTGAAACCTTTTGCACTTGTGAGTAAATATGACCCTAAGACTTGATATGTGAAATGTGTAATACATCATATCCTATACAGGGCAAGGCTCAATGATTTTAATTTTTTAACTTACTAAGCTTTTTTTGAATTTCAAATGTACTTTACACAAGGTAGTGATTGAAAATGTTTTTAGTAGTGCCAGTAAGTATGACACTCATTCATTGCTCTGTAGGCCAGTCATATCTTCATGACTCATATCTGAAAATTAAATAATTGAATATCAACATCACACACCTTGAATATTTTTAAATATCTCTTTGAAATTCTGTCCCAAGTTATCATTATTTAAACTGCACATGGTAGTGACATTTTGTCTTTGAAGAGAATTTGAAAATGAAATTAACTGCATGTATCCGTTTATAGAGAACCTTGTAGCTCTTAGATTCATAGAGGTAACACTAGCTTTAATGAATGACAAAAATTATGCAATCTTTTTGATATGCTGTATCATGTAGAGAAAAGTAAAGCTGGTAAGTTTGTGGCACTATAATTACTTTCAAAGTATTGCATGTGGTCTATCAATGTGTGAGCAATAAATTTTCATATAGCAAAAAAGAGAAGTCAGAAGTAAACAGAATGACCAAATCATTTGCTACTCTGAGAGAAAATTTTGCATTTTTAACAGCATATCCCAGGTTAAACAGGAAAAAGCACTTGCTGGCGGTATTGATACTCTGAGTTCAATTCCTAGTATCCACATGGTGGTAAAAATATGGTCTCTGAAATATGTACTATTACAGAAGAGCACAGTATACACACACACACACACACACACACACACACACACACACACACACACGTGCTTTAAGAATACTATCTTTTAAAGACTTACACATCACTATCAAAATTATGGCTTGTGATTATTTTCTAAAGCAACAGAATGAGTACTATTTTTAAATACATAGTTGTTGCTGCTTATATTTTAGTCAAATAGTCAAATAACAACTACTAGATACTACAGACATTGAATTAAATTGAGATAAATATCAAATAATATCCAATACAAATGTACATTACTAACTTTATCCCATAGTAGCAATATTAATTAATCAATGGTGAACACTAATTAGAGAACTGTTATATAGCAATAAACTACAATAATACAGTTTATATGTGCAAGATAAGGTTCTGACTATTTATTATTTGTTTTCTAATAAAATGTAAGCAGTATCTAATCATTTAATGAATGTCCATAATTGTAATAAAATATATTTGTTTGAGTCATTAGATTCTATATAAATTGATTACAATCTTGGGAGCAAAATTTTCTGATTTCCTTGAGTTATTATTCAGTGGTAAGTACTGATGGGTGAAATGAATCATTGAATCATAAAAATGAAAGCCGCGAACCAAACTCAAAGTCACCTTTTCCAACCGTGCTGAAGCAATTGAAACAAATGGAGTCTATCAGATGGCTATCTGTCATGTCATTAAAAATTTCCCTTAAGAGAAATTTACCCATCTCCCTAAGAACATAGCTCATAGGTTTGGTTGGCTTGATTACTCTGATACAAAGTCTTCTGTTTGACTTCAAAATAATATGAAAAGTATTAAACTGCCTTTGAGCAAGTTTGTATTTCTTCTTGTAAGTCAGTACGGCACTAAAAATAAAAATGACAGACTTCTTTCTTAAAGTAATCTCAACTTGGATTCTTCACCTTCTGTTTGACATTTTCCTAACATGTTGTTCCCCAATTTTAGTCTAATTGTAATTCCATATCTTGCTGTTTTTCTCTCTTTTTTATGTATTTTATTTTTTATTGAAAAAAGATTTTTTATTCATACAATATATCCTATATATTTTCCCCTCCCTCTATTCCTCCCTGTTCTTCACCATTTCTCCGCCCCTCTATTACCATACTTCTATCTTTCATTAGAACAGAACAGGATTATAGGAGATAAAAGCCAAACATGACAAAATAAAATATAATAGGATGAGAAAAATCTTTTACATCGAAATTGTACATGAGAACCCAACAGAAGGAAAGCGTCCAAAGAGCAGGCAAAGGAGCAAGAGAAACATTGATTCTTATAGCCAGGACTCCCATACAAACACTAAGCTAATAGCTATAATAGCAAAGGACTTGGTGTAGATCCATGGAGGCCCTGTGTTTGCTCCTGCAGTCTTTGTGAGCTCATATGTGCCTTGCTTAGTTGATTAAGAGGTCCAAATTCTTCATGTATAGTCCATCTCCTTTGACTCTTTCAATCTTTTCTACTTCCTCTTCTACTAGATTTCCTGATCATTGAGAAGAAGTTTTTGAAGAAATCCCCTTTTGGATCTTTCTCTGTATAATGTCTGGGTGTGCATCTCTGTGTCTATTTCCATATTCTGCCAAAAGAAACCTCTCTAATGATGACTGAATAAGGCACTGATCTATTAGTATAAAAGAATATCATTAAAAATCATTTTACTGATATTTTTTTCAGACCAGTCCTTCTCAGTCTTACCATAGATCTCTGGGATACCTAATTTCTGATTCTTGGTTCCCCAAGCAGCATTGGCTATGGGTTGCTTCTCATGGAGTGGACTTTTAGTCACATCAGACATGGGTTGGCTGCTCCCACCAGGTCAGCTTCACCATTGCCCTAGCATATTTTGAAGGCAGGACATATATTGTAAGGAAAAGGTTTATGTCTGGATTATTGTCTAGTACCATCTCATTTCAATGGGACTAGAACATAGGGATGAAGGCTCCATGGGGGGCATCATCTCAATTTTTCCACATTGAAGGAGTTGTGCAGATTTTGTTTTTGGCAATGGGGCCCCACTCTCAGTTTTCTGAGAGTTATCATTTGTCTTCTCAACATCTTAGGTTGTTTGGGGATTTCCATAGGAGTCTCTTGGCCAACAATTCAAATAAATGCAACCCAGTTCCTCCACTGAAAGTGTTACCAGGCTACAAAAGATGGCGACATGAAACTCGATATCCACCCTTAATAGGAATCCTCTTTAGGATTACGTAAATCTATTCCTGCCCTTCCTCCCCTTTCTCCACTCATGCCCCTCCCCAAGTCCACTAATAGGGGAGGTATTCCTCTCCTTCCTTCTGATTCTAATCTATCAGATCTCATCTGGAGTGGCTACATTGTCTTCCTCTGTGGCCTGGTAAGGCTGCTCCCCCATCAAGGTGAGGTGATCAAAGAGCAGGCCAATCAGTTCATGTCAGAGCCAGTCCCTGTTCCCATTTCAATGGAACCCACTTGGACACTGAACTGCCATGGGCTACATCTGTGCAGGGGTTCTAGGTTATCTCCATGCACAGTACTTGTTTGGAGTATGAGTCTCAGGAAAGATCTCTGTGTTCAGATTTTTTGGTTCTGTTGCTTTCCTTGTAGAGCTCCTGACCTCTCCAGATCTTACTTACTATTTCCCACTTCTTTCACAAGATTCCATGCATTCTGCTCAACAGTTGGCCATAAATCTCAGTATCTGCTTTGATAGTCTGCAGGGCAGAGCATTTCAGAGGCCCTCTGTGGCAGGTTCCTAGGTTTTTTTTTCCTGTTTTATTCTTCTTCTGATGTCCATCCTCTTTGCCTTTTGGAGTGGGGATTGAGCATTTTAGCCAGAGTCTTGATTACTTTCTTTAGGTGTACATATTTTAGTAGGTTTATCCTATATGTTTATATGAGTGAGTATAAAACCGTGTGTGTCTTCCTGCTTCTGGGATAGCTCACTCAGGAAGATCTTTTCCAGTTCCAACCATTTACCTTCAGATTTCTTGATTTCCTTGTTTTTTATTGCTGAGTAATATTCCATTGTGTAGATGTACCACAATATCTGTATCCGTTCTTCAGTTGAGGTGCATCTGGGTTGTTTCCAGCTTCTGGTTATTACAAATAAAGCTGCTATAAACATGGTTGAGCAAATGTCCTTATTTTTTACTTGAGCTTCTTTTGGATATATGCCTAAGAGTGGTATGACTAGACCTTAAGGAAGCCTCAAGTTCCCTTTCTATCTGACCTTAGCCTATCAGGTCTCATCAGGAGTGGCTGCATCATATTCCTCTGTGGCATAGCAAGGCTGCACCTCTCAGCAGGAGATGATCAAAGTGCCAGCTACTGAGTTCATGTCAGGGACAATCCCTTTACCCCTTACTAGGAAACCCTCTTGGAAACTGAGAAGCTGATGGGCTTCCTCTGAGCACAGGGTCTAGATCCTCTCCATGCATGGTCCTTGGTTGGAGTATAAGTCACCACAGGACCCCTGGGACCCAGGTATTTTGGCTCTGTTTGTCTCCTTGTGGAGTTCCTGTCCCTTCCACGGTTTTCTAAATCCCTCTTCTTTATTCCTTAAATTCAGTTCTTTATGGAACCCTGAACTTGTTTCAGATATTTGTTTACTTAGTATTCTAGCAAAAAATGATGCAAGTTATGTGTGGATACACTGTGATTTATTATGTGATGTCAGAATTTTTGGGGGTTAAAATATTAGGCCGGATTATTAGTTATTTAACAGAGAATTATATGATCCTTCTGTTACCAAATCTCCTGATTTGAAGGACTTCATGAAGAGGTATTAAAATCTTCAATGGCCATGATATTAACTTTATTTCATGCTACTCAAATATGTGAAAAGTCCTGATTTTGAATAGTTGCAGAATTAAATAACATAAAAAGTAAAGTAGAGAATAATATAAGTAAACATATATGTGTTTATTTTATATGTTATATAAAATCTCTACCTTATATGTTACATAAAATCTCCACATTATATGTTATATAAAATCTCCATAATTCATGAAAACATTACCACCACTTTTGGAAATATTATCTAAGTAAATGTTATTATTTCAGTGGAAATATATTTAAAGTATGTATTTTAAATACTATTTTCACTAAATATTAGACTCTCTATTATTAAATTACTTTCGTACTATTCATTGCACCTGATTTCAAAGCCAGAAAGGCTCAGTTCTTTTAATTTTTTTTCTTGGGTTTTCCCTAGACATAAAAGCACACTATTATACAACTATAACATTTTCTCCATAATTTCAATTCATTGTGGTCTGGCTGATGTTTTCATCCTGAATGATGTTAATATGATTTTCTCTATTCAACATAAACCTCTTTGAAATCAAAAGACACATAAATTTCCCTGAGTAAAAGGTAAATTGAGGAAAACAAGGACAGTATCTAAACCATATTCCCTGAGTTGGGAATCTTGTTAATTATCCATTTTTTCACAAGTAATCATCTTACTGTTCAATTTCTTCTTTTGAGGTATAGAGATGTTATCTGCTTAGAGACAAACTGTTTTTAAATCTCAGAGAATGCTTGACAATGTCAAGTAGCTTGAATCTCTTAGGCTTGCATAACTAGTTAAAAAAAAAGATCAACTAGAACATTAGGATTGATATTACAATCTAAAAATGTAAAATTTGGTTAGGCGTTAATTCCTGGAGATGTCACTGGTAAGACTGGCCACTGTTAGAGGCACGGTTCATGCTTTCAACATCACATCTTTTTATCACAACTGATGTTACTGTCCCTTTTGGGCTCTGCCTAACCACTTTTCTCCAAGAGTAAATATCATGTGTCTTTTTCAGGATGGAGTGTTGTTCTAAAGGAGAGGAGAAGTCATTAAAGTCATGCTGATACAATATATAGTACAAGCACTCTAATCAGAAATGCCCTTTCATTATTTACAATTGTTTACCACTTACAAAGGCAATATCCATTTCCAATGGAGCATCACAGGGTATATAAACTTCACTTAGAGGAGGTCCCATGCCCAGCAGTAAGTGTCCAACACAAAATGATCTTAATAGTATTTTGGAGAATTTTTTTGTTTGATGTGTTCATTTCATGTTTTATTGTTTAATCTTCTTTTATTGTGGTTTGTTTAATCATTTTTTGTACCTGTTTGATTTTAAGAGAGACAGAAAAAAGGATGGTTTGAGATAGGTAGGGAAGTTGGAATGATCCAGAAAAGATGAGAGAAAAGGAACTATGATCAGAACGTGTAGAAAAGTAACAATTTGTTTTCAATAAAAAGCAAAAGAATAAAGCTTTATGAAAAAAAGTGAGGAAAATTTTCCACTTCAGCACATCAGAGGTTATAGTTCTGATATACCATGGTCACATAGGAAATTCTCTGTCATACTTCCTACAACTTATATTTATCTATGTTTATCAATGTTTATATCTATATTTATCAATGTTCTAGTGAGAACATTGCTAGCATGATTTCTTATACAAAACCTATTATTCATAATCCAAAAATTATTCTCATTTTGATTGTAATTTTTTTGTTGAAGATCCACCTTTTCCCTACCCTGGTCTTTGGCAGCCTAAGAATCAGAAATAAATTCTTCTTTTTTTAAAAGAAGTGCAAATTTCATGATTTCCTTGTCTTTAATTGCTGAGTCATATTCCATTGTGTAAATGTACCACACTTTCTGTATCCATTCCTCAATTGATGGACATCTGGGTTGTTTTCAGATTCTGGCTATTAAGGATAAAGCTGCTATCACCATGGTTGAGCAAATGCCCTTGTTGCATACATGAGCACATTTTGGATATATGCCTAGGAGTGGTATAGCTGGATCTTGAGGAAGCTCTATTCTTACTTGTCTGAGAAAGCACCACATTGATTCCAAAGTGGTTGTACAAGTTTACATTTCTGCCAGCAATGGAGGAGGATTCCCCTTTCTCCACAACCTCTCCAGCATGTGTTGTCACTTGAGTTTTTGATCTTAGCCATTCTGATGTGTGTGAAATAAAATCTCAGGGTCATTTTGATTTGCACATCCCTGATGACAAAGGATGTTGAACATTTCTTTAAGGGTTTCTCTGGCATTCAGTATTCCTCTATTGAGGAAATCATGAAATTTGCAGGTAAATGGTGGGAACTAGAAAACACCATTCTGTTTTGATTATTACATAGCAGGAAGATTTTCTTTTCTGGTCTAATTTAGTAGGTCTTCTGTAGATCTCTTGTATGCTTATAGGCCTCTCTTTTAAATTGGGGAAATTTTCTTCTATGATTTTGTAAAACTATTTTCTGGGCCTTGGAGGTGGGAATCTTCCTTTTCCTCTGTTACTATTATTCTTTGGTTTTGTCTTTTAATGTTGTCTTGGATTTCCTGGATGGTTTGTGCCACAAATTTTTTGGATTTAACATTTTCTTTGATGGATACATCAATGTCTTCCATTGTATCTTCCACACCTGAGATTCTTTCTTCCACTTCTTGTAGTCTGTTGGTTATGCTCACCTTTGTAGTTCCTGTTTTCTTCCCTAGATTCTTCCTCTGTTTCTTTATGCCTTTTATTTGTTTCCATCATTATCCTCTTCATAAGCATAGATGTAAGGTCATCTTCTTGAATTTCACTTATTATAGGGTGCCCAGGACTACTTGTCCTGGATAACTGGGTTCTGGAGATGCCATATTGCTTTGGCTTTTGTTGGTTGTGTTTGTATGCTGGCCTCTACCCATCTGGCTGTCTCAGGTGTTGGCTCTTTGTTTCTGCTGCCTCCTGGAATCCTAGGGTGGGAAGAATCCTCTTGGCTGGAAGATGATTGTTCCTGAAGGAGGTTTCCTCAGCTTTTTGGATATGGTCACTGAATAGCCAGTGCTTCTCAGGAATTGCCACAGCTCAATTCAGGCTTATGGACCTCTGTGGTAGTAACTGTGAAAGTTGGTAGTCAGCAGACTGTCCTTTCACCAGAAGAAATCCTAGAGAAAGCTGCCCTGCGGATGGGTTTCTTGCTCTCAATTTAGTGAGCTGCTGCTGCTGCTCTTACAGTGTGTTTGCTAGGCACAGCCCTCTTGAAGAACCAGGGAGGCCCATGGTTTGGACAGTTTAGCTGAGGATACTGGCTGCACCTTGGAGCAGTATCTGGGGGATGATCCCTTGGATCTCAGGCTTCTGTAGGTCTGAGGTTGGAGCTCTGTGCCCCAGTACCCAAGTAGGGGGTGAGCTCAGCACTCATGCATGCAGCAGGAGGATAGAGCCTGGAGCCTGAAGGAACCCAGAAACTTTTCCAGACCTGGGTGTCCTGAGGTCTTAGCTGATGTTTCCCCCACCTTGGAGTTTTCTCCTGAGAGGGAGACCCTGTCTGTGGCATTTGGGGTTCCACAGTTCAGTCTGGGATGGTGAGTAGAGCACGTAGGCACACATGAGTGGCTCTGTGCTTGCATGAACCCAGGAACTTTTCCCGAGATTTTTTTTTTGGGGGGGTGCGTTTAAGCTGAGTGCTCTGAGGTCAGACCTGATGTTTCCCTCACTGTGGGATTTCCTCCCGACAGTCTCTGCTGCTCTGGGACCCACAGTTTTGTCTGGGATGGTGAGTCAGCCTGCAGCCATATCTCTGAGCTGGCAGCTGAGTGCCTGTTGGACCTTTTCCAGAGATTGTCTGGGTGACCTGAGATTGGTTCCAATTGCATCCTTCAATAAGGGGTTTTTCTCTTGACTGGAAATTCCAGTCTCTGTTGCTATGGTGCCCATAGTTCAATCGGATGGTAATCAGAGCACACAGGCATGTGTCTCTGGACTAGCAACCCAGCACATGCTGGAATCTGGGAAATCTGGAGTCTAGCTGGGTGAGCTGAGAACAGATCACATTGCCTCCCACATCATGGGGTTTCATTTTCACCTATGAATCACAAACACTGGTGTTTTATGGCCCAGTGTTAGGTCTGCTGTCCTATTTCTCAGACACAGTGTCTTCTTGGCGCCTCCATCTTGGATCTCCTAAAGAAGTTAAGCAAGAATGAGGAGCCTGAGTAAAATGCTCAGAACTCACTTAAAAGGGCAAACAGGATAGATTTCAGAAGAGGGAGAAAACAGGGAAAAGGTCAGGAGTCTACCACAGAGGACCTCTGAAAAACTCTACCCGGCAGGGTATCAAGGCAAATGCTGAAACTCATAGCCAAACTTTGGGAAGAGGGCAGGGAATCTTATGAAAGAAGTGGGAGAAAGAAAGACCTGGAGAGGACAGGAGCTCCAAAAGGAGAACAACAGAAACAAAACACCTGAGCACAGGGGTCTTTTCTGAGACTGATACTCCAACTAAGGACCATTCATGGAGATATCCTAGAACCCCTGCACAGATGTAGCCCATTGCAGCTCAGTATCCAAGTGGGTTCTCTAGTAATGGAAACAGAGACTGCTTCTGACATGAACTCAGTGGTTGACTCTTTGATCACCTCCCCCTGAGGAGGAAGCACCCTTACCAGGCACAGAGGAAGACAATGCAGCAAGTCGTGATGAAACCTGATAGACTAGGGTACAAGGAAAGGCAGGAGGACCTCCCCTATCAGTGGACTGGGAAAGGGGCATTGGAGGAAAAGAGGGAGGGAGGGCAGGATTGGGAGGGGGGCAAAGGAGGGTGCTACAGCTGGGATGTAAAGTGAATAAATTGTAATAAATAAAAAATTTAAAGTGTTTGTGTGTGTGCATGTGTGTTTTTCTCTGTGAATGTACGTGCATGTGTATGTGAGTGGGTGTCTGTGTGAATGTATATGTGTATGTTCTGGGTGCATGTACACTTAGGCCAGAAATAGGTATTGTGTATCCTTCTTTTTAAATTCTGTATGTATTCTTTTGGATCATTATTTTCTCCTTGAATGCAGGACGAGGTCATACCATGGTTGAAAGTCAGAGTGCATAAGCAATTCTCCAATCTCCACATGTCTTTAATCTGGAATTATGAGCAGTTGCAGAAATGTCAAACTTGTCACGTGTTCGCTAGACTTCAAACACCATGCCTAATGATTCTCACATAAACGGTTTAAATGCTGAGTTATCGATTTAGTCTCAGAAACACCCTAATATTACCTATGATGACTAAGTTTTCACCATGAAATTATTATTATGGTACATTTTTTTGGAACTCACTCTGTACACCGCTCTCGAACACAGAGACCCCCACACGCATATATATATGTGTATATATGTATATATATATATATGTATATATATATATACACACACATACACACACACACACACATATATATATATATATATATATATATATATATATATATATATATATATATATATATATATATATATAATGAAGCCCTAGGATTAAAGGATTTCACTACTACCACCTGGCGATTATTATGTTACTTATACGACATGACTACATGTCCACTCTGACTAAAAAGAATCTTTAGTTTTTAATAGCCCAAATATAAAACACATATGAAGCAAAAAAAAAAAATTACTGACAGTTGAATTTATAAGAATAAAATTTATGATTTTGGAGAAACAGTCTCATAAAAGACCCCTGTGCCCAGATATATTTGGTCTTTGTGGAGCTCCTGTCCTCTCCCAGTCACACCAATTTCCCCTTCTTTCATATGATTCCCTGTACTCTGTTGAAGGTTTGGTTATGAGTCTCAGCATCTGCTTTGATACACTGCTAGGTAGAGTATTTCAGAGGCCCTCTATGGTAGGCTCCTGTCCTGTTACTTGTTTTCTCCGACTTCCAATGTCCATACCATTTGTCTTTCTAAGTGAGGATTAATCATCTTACCCTGGGTCCTCTTTCTTGTTTATCTTTTTTTAGGTATACAGATTTTATTATGTTTATCCTATCTTATAAGTCTAGTACCCATTTATAAGTGAGTGTATACCATGTGTGTCTTTCTGCTTCTGGGATACCTCACTCAGGATGATCTTTTCTAGATCCCACCATGTGCCTGCAAATCTCCAACCAAGGACCATGTATGGATATAACCTAGAACCCCAGCTCGGATGTAGCCTATGGTAGCTCAATATCCAAGTGGGAAGGGGAAAAAGGACTATTTCTGACATGAACGCAATGGCTGGCTCTTTGACCTCCCCCAACTCCCAAGGGAGGAGCAGCCTTACTAGGCCACAGAGGAGGACATTGCAGCCAGTCCTGATGAGACCTGATAAGCTAGGTTCAGATGGAAGGGGAGGAGGTCCTCCCCTATCAGTGCACTTGGAAAGGGGCAGGGAGGAGATAAGGGAAAGAGGGTGGGATTGGGAGGGAATGAAGGAGGGGGCTACAGCTGGGATACAAAGTAAATAACCTGTGATTAATATAAAAAAATAAAAATTATAAAAAATTATGATTTTGTATTGTTACCAAAGTTACTAAAACCTTAGCTAATATGGTACAGATTATATCATATCATAGCATGTAACTTTGTAATAAAAGCCATATTAAAATGAAAGAATCAGATTTAAGTTTAAAAAAATCTTTCTCTTTTATTTCCCATTTAAGACTTCATAATGACTAAAATTTTAGATGTTTGCAATTGGAGTATTAAGTGACTTATTTAAATAACGACTGATCACATATCAAAAATTTAGAAAAATATATAAAAAGCTTCTATGTAATTGCAATGGATTTACAAATATTAAAGGGTGGTGATTTTGTGCACTTAGTTCTGCTACTCAAAGTGAATTTATACCTAGTGTTTAACTTTACCAGGATGTAATGACATTATCAATATAAAATATTCTTTACAATTTATGTTAATGTGAACTCTACTAATATAGAGTTCAGAAACACTGAATATCTGATTTTAAATTAGTTCAATGATATTCTTGTATCATATGATTTCAGCCCATACTAATTTTTTGTGATGCTCAAGAATTAATCATGAGAAGTATTAAGAGTTGGAGTTGACAAAGAGTTTAATAGACACTAACATAGTATGACAAACTAATTATTATTATTATTAATATCACAAGAATGTAAAATGGACTACAGTGACAACAGTAATGGAATATGGTGCATGTATATCTTTAGTGTGCTAGAAATTATGATTACCAGGCTGTGTTGAAAGTCATTCCCATGTTGTTGCTACTTGATAGTTAGTGTTCACTGACACTGTACTTGCAACTAGTTCTCTAATAAACTCTTCAAGGTGATTGTTAATAAATAACAATTTTATTTTCTTTTTGTGCTTCAGTTATGGGGCTAAGATTCTCAGCAATACTAGCTCTGATTAAATATAAACTATAAACAACTTCAATGTGACTTGAGTTAACCTAGTTAGTATTCCCCATGACTGGATTATTTCTCCGATAATGAGTTATTGTGTTCCTTTGATGGCGATTAGTTGGGGTTGTAGGAGATAAAGAAGTTGGCATATCAGCATTTTTTTTGTTATAATTGTCATTTCTGTTTGTCAAATTTTGGTGTTTTGTGGTTATTATTTTTGCAATTCTAATTTTATAATAAAGGAGTACATAGACTGAGTTTCATTCAAAAACAGTTACTCAAATTTATGTTTTATGAGATTATTATTTGCTGCCAATTGATTAGGGGCTGATAAATAATCTAATTTGTTAACAGTTCCTGCATGGATATAATACATAGTCCTCATTCATACAAAGTACAAATGAGATTTAAAATGTGGAAATTAAAGTGGGATTAAATAAATAACTGTATAGATCTGTATGAATATGTTTAGTTCTTCAAACTCATGGTTCTTTAGAACTGCATTCTACTTAACTATTAAAAGTACAGTACTACTTAAAAGTCTCTGCATCCAAACTAAAATGGAAATACTATATAAAATTCAAACTATGACTATACTTCTGGAAGTACAAATGTAGCTTTGAAATATTCATACACTATAATGAAAATTGAATTTATTATACCTTGTAATCCAAAAGCATAGATAGAGAACTGTAAGAAAGTGAGTTTATGATCCAGACATGGCATTTACAAACTGTATAAAAAGTTAAATTATTCATAAACATATCTGTTACATTTTCTGTGAAGTTGTGCTACTATTTCAGCAGTCATTTTAGTGATGGTTTGATCTGAACACTCACCTTGTACTTCTCAAGGACACAGTGAAGGAAACTTATTTTAAAAAAATATGTAAAGAAAAAAAGTTTTACCCAAGCCATGGTCTTTACCCTTAACTCATGGGATAAAAAAAATAGATACAGTTTTAAAACTGTATACTTTATATGTTTATGTATATAAGAAAGTCCACATAAAGATCCGTGCTATGACTTACACAACCAAAATAAATATCTCTAATGTGACCTAGGGAAACCACTTGTAATCAAAGCCATAATGTTTTCTCCCCAGAGGAAAAAACAAACAAACAAACAAACAAACAAACTAATGACATCTTTATTGATACTTTCTGTAATGATTCCTGATACATGATGAAAAAAAGTGTTCTTTCTCAGTTTTGTAGTATAAATTGAATAGTATCTCCTTTCAATCCCCATTTACAACCTTCTCAAGAATTTAACTTTTACATTCAACAAGAACTTACACGCTAGCCATGACTGATAACACGACTTGATCAAGTTCATGCATGTCTAATTAATATCAGTTAATAGACAGACATAAAAGCATTCAGAGTTTACATACTGTTTGGGGTTATGGAAATACCTCTGGACCTTGGCTCTGTGTACCTTATTTTGTCTTGTCATTGGTTTGCATCAGGGTTTTCTGACATAAGATTAGATCAAACCATTTACCTTTATTGAAATTGCATGCTTCATTAGTAACTTCTTTAGTTATCTACACTCTTTGTGTTCAAATATAAGAGAAAGTAGACTATCCAATAGATCAGGAATTGATCAAAGTGAGTTCTTTAACTTTATGATATGTGAAGATAAATAGACTTCAAGTGGCCGTTAATAACCTTAAATAATCACCCATACAACCCAAAGTTTGAATAATACCTTTTTTTATTTGTGAATTTACAATCATACATTTTCTTTTATGCTTCACTTACTATATGAGTGAGAAGGACGAAAGATATCTCAGTTGTTCAAGTATGGACATTACTGAAGGAGGAATCAGAAATTGAACCTTCAAGTTTCTGAGAACTGTAGCTAGCTTTCCTTCTGAGGCAATCCATTCAGTGGATACAATAGACTCATCTGTTTTTTTTCTTTGGTCTCTCAAACTATTGCATTTTGTGAATCTGTATGCTGTGAGTAAGGTACTTCTGATAACGGAGGATTGATTTCCCTCTTCTACTTTCGTTTCTAATTCAAACGCTCTCTTAAGAAGAAACAATTAGCTTCTCTCCAAATGCTATGTTACTGATGAGCTTGTTTCATGGTCAATGGTAGAAATCAATTTTCATTTAAGAACCTACAGTACTTTGCCATTTTCCTTTTCTGTAGTTTATTGATTCTTCCCCCTGTGGAAAGACAATGTCCATTCGACTGTAGGCAGACACTTTACAAGGCCCCATCTTAATGTATGTAGTTCCTAGAAAGGCTTTCTTCTGAAGGTGTCTGTATTTTAATATGTAGATATATGCCCTTGGGCCTATCATTTTGTTGGGGAGAGGACTTGTGTTTAGAAAGGCAGAAACATTACTGCGAGGCAGCCTAAAGCATGTAATCTTTGGTATTTCTGTGGAGGTTTCAGGGATTATCAGCAAGGCAAGGAATCTATAATGGATCATAAAATATTCTCCTAGTTAAGCATGACCACCAAGTCCTTGAGGTCCAACCAAGCACTAAAGGAAAGGTATTTTGTGTTTGAGGTGTTCAGTAGTTATTGACTGGATTAAGAATAATGTTGAAAACTGTTTTATCATCAGAATTATATTCATTGTAGATTCTATATTTTCACAAAAGAGTCATCTTTATGAAAAAAGGATTCCTGATTTCAGAACAGACTTGAGTTTGGCTGTTTAATCTGAAGGGAAAGTTATATGTTTGTGCTTGTTTGCTATGAAGATTATCTATAGTTAGATTGCAACATAAAATTGTTTGAGAAATTTGGTTTCCATATATATATATATATATATATATATATATATATATGTTCCAATATATATCTTCTGTACAAAGTCATTTGTCATAAGTGTTTAGTAAAGTTTCTACTTGAAACTTTCATATATCTTGTAATAAAGGATAATGTTCATTCATCCCAATTTTTATTTAAATGCCTGGTTCAGAAGGAGAAAACAACAACAATGACATTAAATCTTATACTCCAATTGGTTTCCCATAGTGAGGGGAACAAGGACTATTTCTAACAGGAAGTCAATGACTGGCTCTTTGGCCTCCCCACCCCCCAAGGGAGGAGCAGTCCTGTTAGGCCACAGAGGAGAGCTTTGCAGCCAGTCCTGAAGATACCTGATAAAACAGGATCAGATGAATGGGGAGGAGGTCCCCTCTATTAGTGGACTTGGCAAGGGGCACGGTGGAGATGAGGGAGGGAGGGAGGGACTGGGAGGGAATGAGGGATCGGGACACGGCTGGGATACAGAGTTAATAAAATGTAACTGATAAAAAAATGAAATTCAAAAAAAATATGGTTATTTCTTATATTTTCCAATTTGATATGAAAGTAGAGAACATATGTTGTCTACTAATCAGAAAAACAAAAAAATATTTCTGCAGTTGATACAAAGATATGAGCTAATAGAGCTTATGACTCTAATATTTCACATTAATTTAACTTGTTTCATTTACTTAAGTGGACTTATACCAAAAACCTTTCAGAGGGATTCCAGGCCACAAAAGCAGAGTGGGACAGTAGCATTGACTGGTGATCTTCTGAGGTTTTGGGATCCTTTGAATAAGCAACCATGTTTTTTTCTGCTCCCCTACAGATGGAAGCTGTGTAATGGTCCAGCCTCTGACATAGGCAAAAATGTTTTTTCTGCTCCTCCTGTAGATGGCTGCTTTGGAACAACCCAGCCTCTCACATGGGCAGCAGCTTAGTGAATATCTTCATGATCAAAGAAATATTTTATTGATTCTTTTTATGGAGATATCTAATGTAATAACTAAGTTAAATCTGCATTTGGTAAAATTTAATTAATAATGGCATATTTGCTGCAGTTAGTAATGTAATGGTAACAATATTAATAATGTATTATTATTACATACTAAATATTTTCTAGAATATATTTATTTTAAAATGATTTGCTTTTTTGAACTTTATAGCCAATATATACCTTGGGATATCAGTATATGCTAATACTAAGAGTTTTACTAATCTTCCCTGGATTAGACATGTATCACAGTGTGCATCATATTTGCATGCTAATATGTTAAATGAGTTACTGAAAACCATAGGAAAAAAACTGATTTTTTTTTCTCCCTCTAAAGCATGATTCTGGCAGTTTGTACAATGAAGGGTGTTGATTCATTATGAAATACTTGTAAAAAGTGAGGTAAGTTGTTTGCTGTGTATTCCCAGAAAAAGAACTGTAAAAGTACTTTGAATTTTGTGAAACATAAAAAGGTTGCTGATCATTATCCTCTGAAGAGACCATTCACTAAAGAGATTTTTCAAACATAGCAAATATTTAGTTGAGCAAGAGGATAAGGGATCCAATGCAAGAATTAAATTCCCTAAGGGGAAATATATATATAGAAGGGGAATTGACAAAATAAGGAGGAAAGGTAAAAGACAGTAGAAGAACATCTTTATTTCTGCCCTTTGGCAAAATCTACATAGCAACTCTGAGTTTGACTGCTAAACTAATTAAGTCTGGAATACCCTTGGACTAGTGATTTTCCATTTATATGTCTCAATCTCATTTTATTTCTGACATTCTATTATAAAAGTGGATTTTCTTGTTTTCAAGATAAATGTATAGCTAGTTTATATTCTAAGGGTTCTGATTTTTAAAAGAAAGCATTGCTTTTACTTATAGAAAAAAATCAATACTTTATTTCTGAATAATGATCTTCTCTCTGCAGTCTAAAAGCGCAACCCCTACAAACCCATTACATTCTTTCAGTTAAAAGTGAAAGAGAAACAATGTGACCCAGTCTTTATTTTTCAGCTTAGTTAGTCAGTGGGTCATAATAATTTATTTTTGTTTTTATTTTTACTTTGTATTATTGTGCACCACCTTTTATTTTAATGCCACCAGTTCATTTTGCAAGTTTTCAGTGAGCATCCACTTTACATTCACAAGTCAGCCTTCAGCGTAGTATGCTTACCTTCATATTTTATTCATTGTCATTTCTGATCTTACATATTTTCATTTAAACTGAAACCATGATAACTAAATGTAATAACAATATTTACTTTTATTCATATGGAAATTACTATTGTATATCTATAAGTTCCCTCCCTTAATTATTAATATCTTAATTGATTTGTTATATATACATGACAGTTTATCCATTGTATTCAGCAATGGTATACTTACATAGCAACATGCTTACTATCCTAAGTCTAGCTCAGATCATTTCCATTACACTGATATGTTCATTTATTCCCCCTTCAGTCTTTTTATTTTTAGTTTTCATTTTTTTATTTTTTATATTAATTACAGGTTATTTGCTTTGTATCCCAGCTGTAGCTTCCTTCCTCATTCCTTCCCAATTCCACCCTCCCTCCCTCATCTTCTCCCTGCCCATTGCTTTAAAAAAATTTTTTACATTTAATTACACTTTATTTACTTTGTATACCCCCTCTAGTTCCGTCCCTCCTCCCTTCCCAATCCTTCCCTTCCTCCCCCTTCTCCACCCATGCCCTTCCCCAAGTCTTTTGATAGGGAAGGGTTTCTCTTTCTTCCTTCTGATCCTAGTCTTTTAGGTCTCATGAGGAATGGCTGCATTGTCTTCCTCTGTGGGAAAGAAGTGGGAAATAGTAAGATCTAGAGAGGACAGGAACTCCACAAGGAGAGCAACAGAACCAAAAAATTTGAACACAGGGGTCTTTCCTGAGACTCATATTCCAACCAAGTACCATGCATGGAGATAACCTAGAACCCATGCACAGATGCAGCCCATGGCAGTTCAGTGTCCAATTGGGTTCCATAGTAATGGGACCCGGGACTGCTTCTGACATGAACTGATTGGCCTGCTCTTTGATCACATCCCCCTAAGGGGGGAGCAGCCTTACCCGGCCCCTCTCTTAAGAACACTGATAGGAGAGGACCTCCTCCTCTTCCATCTGACCTTACTTAATCAGGTCTCATCAGGACTGGCTGCAATGTCCTCCTCTGTGGCCTAGCAAGGCTGCTCTTCCCTCAGGGAGGAAAGAGGTCAAAGAGCCAGCCATTGAGTTCATGTCAGAGTCTCTGTTCCCCTTACTAGGAAAAGCATTTGTATGCTGAGTTTCCATAGGCTGAGTTTGAATTCTCTCCCAACTTTCTCCTCAGGAAACCACTAGCTTACTTTGTTTCTATACACTTCTGTCTTTTCTGAACTTGCTCTTGTAACTGAATCAAGGGTCTATGTGACTTTTTCTTTACTCTTTCAGGACATCTGGCTTGTGTTCCCGATTGATTACTGGATTGATTACTGTTTTAGTTTTCATCAGCTCCTATTCCTGCTTAACTCCCCAACAATGATATATTTTAATCTGACACTGTACTTTCATTTCCTTTAATTTCTTTCTTCAGTCCTGACTTCCATCTCTACCTCTTACACTGATCTTTAAATTTCATCTATAAAAATCTTTGTATTTTGAGACCTGATAAGCTAGGGTCAGATGGAAGGGGAGGAGGACCCCTATCAGTGGACTTAGAGAGGGTTATAGGAGGAGATGCCAGAGGGAAGGTGGGACGGGGAGGGAATGAGGGAGGAGGCTACAGCTGTGATACAAAGTAAAAAACAAAAACTTAATAACAAAAAAAAATCTTTAGAATTAGCACCATGCAGCTTGATGGGATGTGAGAAAAAAAAAATGCTATAGTCCTACAAAAAGTAAAATCTATGAAATAAAGAGAAAAATCCCCAGGTATTTTAAGGGTGAGTTATAATGAACACATATTTGGGATATAACAAAGACTCTATAAATTGTCTTTTCAAAATGTTTCAATCTCAGTGAAATATTTAACTTGTGATTCATTTTGAAAAGTTTTAAGTGATTTGAATCATCAGATAGGAACTAGGTATAAGTGACAAGTCAGTCCACCTGCAAATAAAGTAACACATGTTACAGAAAAGTTGCCATTAACTCAACTTGATGCATAAACTGCAAAGGATTTAGTGTCTGA
Organism: Psammomys obesus; assembly: GCF_907164565.1. Taxonomy (NCBI): domain Eukaryota; kingdom Metazoa; phylum Chordata; class Mammalia; order Rodentia; family Muridae; genus Psammomys; species Psammomys obesus. The sequence goes on along the minus strand of NW_026596117.1, from coordinate 8,386,007 downwards.
AATTCCTTTTTGTATCTTAAGTTTTCTGTGGACTATTTTAATGACTTTTTAAAATGAATCTTAGTGTTTGCCCCAAATTTCACAAGCTCTTTAAAATGATCTCATTGGGTCATATGTGATTTATATTTGATTGTTTTTTTAATATTCTAATAATTGTTCAAGTTCTCTATAAAAACTAAATTAAAAAAAATCTTCATTTACTTAAACTTAGTCATAAATCCTTCAGCTACATTTAGTAACCAGAAAAATAATTCTTATCTATATACAGCTTGAGTTGTAACATAATTATGTAGCTGGTAAGTTTCTTAATAAAATTTTTGACAAAGAAATCACTCTTATTAAAATTAGAACTTTTTTTTTATTTTTCAGAAAATCTGTGTTTACACATTTGACCAGTGTACCAAAGCAATATTCTAAGTACCTGGAAGAAGCATTAATAATTTTTTAAGTTGATGTTTACAGACTATAAAGCAATTAGGTTACCAAATATCCACTTTCTAAACTAAACATATGCTGAAACCATCAAGTGCATTATAAAAACATTCTGTCACTTTCTTTTGTAATCAGTTTCTAGTGTGAAGGCAGAAACTAAATACTGTATGAAATGGTCATGAGTGCTTGTAGAATATGAAAATGCTGACAACGACCTTGATTTCCAGAAGAATGTCCAAGGTTCACTATATAAAATATTAGTAATTATTTTAGTGTTATTGTAAAGTGCTATTTTGTTAATGAGTCACTAGAGTGCTTACCTCTGTCTTATTCTCAAAGAAGACTGAATAAAATGAGTAACTTTTATTTTTCCATAAAGAAAACTAAAAGAATTATTTCAATAGCTTTCTGAATAAAAATTTAAGGACTATTTTTAGTGTAGAACTTTTATTATTATAATAAGTGTAAAGTAATTATATATTAATAAAATGAGGTATCAATGTATTGACATATTTAGAACAGCAGTCATAATTGTTCAAATGTCTTACATTCTATGTTTTTTTCTAATACTTCCACATTTATGAGGTGAATTTATTTGTTGAAGTATGTTTCAAGTTTAGGGGTTTGCCATTATTTAATGTGTCTAACCACACATTTAAGTTTGCATGCTTAAACTTCAAGCACATGCTTTTTCTTCTATGCTAAGCCAATGAATAGTGGAATTTATTCTTGTAAAGTAAGAACATAATACATGTTATTAAACCATGCAGAATTTCATTTCATTCTCAACTAGAACATTATTTTTCTTGAGTGATTGTTTACCTCAGACTTTAAAGGGTAGACAAGATAGAGAAGAATTATCTGAGAAGATAGAATTTAAGGTGACACCTTCTTACTTTCAATCTGTGAGTGTCTACTAATGATGTCATAATCATCCTGCTTGCTTTTGCATTTCCCATTCTTCTCAATGGTATGTGACAAAACTTCATGCAATAAAATAAATACTAATTTTCATGTCAATGAAATATGTTTTCACTTGGTTGTCAATGTAAAATATCTTAATGTCCTGTCTTCATTTGGGTTTCTGTTGTGGTGAAGAGACACCATTACCATGGCAAATGTTATAAAGGAAAATATTTAATTGTGGCTGGCTTATAGTTCTGAGATTTAATACATTATTGTCATGAAGAGAAAATATAGCAGTGTGCAGGCAGACATGGTGCTGGATAAGTTGATGAGAATTCTGTCTTTTATTTTTGTTTATTCTCTCATATATTATGTCCTGACTGTTCTTTCCCCTCTTTCTCCTTCCCCAGTCTCTCCTCCTCCCCTTTCTCCAGGATCCACCCCCTTTACCTCCCCTCTGAAAAGAGCAGGGACATTAATCAAATACAGTACAACAAGTTGCAATAAGATCAGGCACATATTCTCACATAAAGGCTGGGTGAGGTAAGGCAGTAGAGGAAAAGGGTTGCAAAAGCAGGCAAAAGAGTCAGAGATGGCCCCTGCTCCCACTGTTATGAAGAGCACAGATATATACAACCATGATATATATGTAGAGGACCTAGATCAGACCCATACAGGTACTCTGATTTCTGTGAATCCTGGTCATTTGACCGTGTTCTCTTGGTGTCCTTGATCCCTTTGGCTCTTCCAATTTTCCCTCTCCTCTGCAGGACTTCCAGAGCTCAGCCTAATATTTGGCTATCGGACTCAGCATTTGCACCCATAAGTTACTAGAGGAAATTTCTCTAGTATCTCTAATGACGATTATGCTAGGTTCTGGTCAAGCATATCTATTTTTGCCTTTCTGTGTGTGCATGCATCCCTATTAAAACCACCACAAGTCCTAAAAAAATTTCAGTGTTAAAATAGTGGACGTACTATGCAACAATATTATGTCAAAACATATCATCTGTATAATTTTTATATTTAATTAGTACATCTGTCCACATATTATTCAAATGTATATAACTCACTATTAGTAAAAATATCAATAGGTAAACATTTTGTATGAGGAATGTCACCACGTTCTTTCATGAAAATAAAATACTGTTTCTATATTAGTATGCTTCTGTATTTATAGTAAAATTATTAGGAATAATTAAACATAAGGTTGTTAATCATGGCATAAAGAGATTGGTATTTGCTTGTGTTTTGAGAAAAACAATATTTTACCTTATAGAAAAATTTGTCATTAGCATGGCTTTATAGTACATTAAACTGGGTCTCTATAATAATAGTTTCTGCTCCGTTATAAACAAAGATTTGTAGTTTTGTAAAGCAGGATTTTCACTAAACCTCAATACTTTGGAAACAGTGTTTCTTGCTGAGTTTTGTTTCTTGTAACCTGTTTCTAGACTGAGGACAGAAGTTGAATGCTGTATAAAATAGTCATTAGTGCCTGTAGAATAGCACATACAAACAATGACCTTGATTTTCAAAATAAATGTGCAGGGTTCACTGTGCAAAGATACCAGGTAATTAGCTCTGATTTTACTGTTGTTGAAAACATTAATTATTTAACGAGTTTGAGTGCTGAAGTGTTTTCTTCTGACTTAAAAAATTTATACACTTAAGTAATCAACAGTCAGCCTCGCTCAAATGAAAGAAAACAAAAATAATTTGTTGCACCATGTTAACAAATTCAGATTTGATATTTTGAAATTAAGGACATGGGGAAATCCACACAAGTCTAGATCCTGTGTTATAATGGATAAAATGCAGAACCCATAGAGAAGGAAGAACAGGGGAAATACATTGGATAAATTGTGTAATAGGAAGAACAATGTGTTATTTCCCTATTTCCTTTCACCTAAAATGTGCGATGTAGGCAAATACAATTTTTACAGTTTAGGTGATAAAGGCTAAAGTATGTAAAACACTGTGAGATACACCTTAAAATAACTTTTCCTTTTGTCTTTATATGATAGTGTCTTTTACACTTAGAAGAGAAAGCAACTATGAGGATGTATAAGACAATTGGTGTTATTCATAATAAAATCTTATGAGAAAATTCTGTATTGGAGAATTATTGTAGAATATATCATTGAATATACCTATGCTAGACAAAATTTCCCAGCAGAACATTCAGCCCAGACATCTATCATGAAGATATTTGCATATATGTCTCTTAAAATAATATTTTGTTTTCAGGAGTTTTACCAGACGACACCAATAGGGCTGCCGATACAAGAGCTAAACATGGACAACAGCAATACATGAACGAATGTGCTGGAGTGGGTAGATATAGAGCCTGAGGTCTCAATCCTTCATAAAGAGCTACAGGAAAGAAAGAAATTTTGAGAGTGGGAGAACAGTCTTCCCCAGGGAAGAGCACACCTTGATAAGCTAGGGTCAGTTAGAAGGGAAGTGCTCCCTGTCAGGGGATTAGGAAAGGGGCATAGGGGGAGAAGAGGGAGGGTGGGTGGACTGGAAGGAGACAAGGGAGGGGGCTGCAGCAGGGATACAAAGTGAGTAAATTGTAATAAATAAATGGATAGATAGATAGATAGATAGATAGATAGATATAGATATAGATATAGATAAAATGAAGTTGTGTGTGACACTGGACAGTACCTGTGAGAAAGTTTAAATTTATAATCCAAATGTTTTTGTTTCCTTTCTTGCCAAATATTTACACTAAAAAGAAAAAAAAATCAACCAAATTTATTCTCACTTCTTCTATCTCCATTGCTGCAATAACTCTCCCAGACAGATACACACTGGTTTATCTCTTTGATGTTTTCTATTAAAAACCAACAGGGTTAAAGTGTAGCCATCTCAGAAGAAATAAACTTCTTCCCAGAAGGGGCAAAAATTACGTTCTGAACAGTGAAAAAATATTTATCTTTCAAGGAAGGAATCAGACTAGGTCATTCAGAAAATTATGTTCACTGCACACATTAGTCACCTGTCTATTTTTGTGTTAAAGCACGTGAGCGAGGAAATCCACAGAGGGAAAATTTTATTTGGATTTGCAGTTCCAGATGGGTGAGAATCCACCAGGAAAGCACAGGAGCAGCCTGGCTTGGAGTCTGGAGCAGGAAGCTGAGAGCTGACATCTTCAACAGCAAAAATACAGTGAACTTTCAAATGAAGAATGGCTGTTACCACTTCAAATCCCTTCTTGATTAGTGTCATTAGGCGTTCAGATTTTAATATGTTTATCCTAACCACAGACCATTCTTCCTTCAGTGGAGTCACACCCCCTTGGCCTACCTACTCTTACCAACTGTGGACCACATATTCAATCAACTGAGCCTATGAGATGATTAATTAATTCTCATTCGCGACCTCATGGTCTTTAAAAACACAAAATTATACCAAATAGAAGAATATCATGGAGTAAAAAGGCTGAAGGTGTATATTAACCTTGAGTTAGATAGTGATAAACTATCTTCTATAAGTTAAAAAAAAAGTCTGTCACCCCTAAAAATGACTGTTTCTCCATGAGTTGTTATCATATAGTCAAGTACATATCCTTATCCATATTTTGTTTTTGAAAACTTCATAATTGTTCCTTTATTCAGAAAATGTGACACCTAGTAGTTACCATTTTATTAATCCAAACTTATCTTGCTATAAGAATGCAGCAAAATCCTCTTCTGTTATTGGAAATAATTTTCTAAGTTTTATTTGTGCAACGTTTTCCTGATCTTTGATTTACATGTATCTTTTATTTGGTAAATGTATTTGTTTCTTTGAAGGCTTACTGCTTCCATCTGCTAACCTAGACCTAGTCCTGGTAGCTTCTAGTCTCCATAAAATCTAATAAAGGGTTAAAATGTTTTCAGCTTCTGAAACTTACTCCTTAATAAGCTCACCATTTCTAGCTCTTTCTTAACTCTAGCTGGCTGGTTCAACTCAGCTGTCTGACCCAAAACTCCTCTATAAACTGACTGACTCAAACTGGCTTCTCTCACTTCTGACTGAATTGCTTTGCTTGACCTCACACTAACTTTGGGAATATGTTCTAAGCTTCCGGATCCTCATTCTCTGGCTTGTTCAGTGTTTACCTGTGTATAGCTTGTTCTTTCTTCAACCTGTCTCTGTAAAACACTCCTCGTAAAATTTCTTCCTTCCTCTCTCCCTCTGTGCTGCTCTCTTTTTTATTATCTTTATTTTTATTAATTACAGTTTATTAACTTTGTATCCCCCTGTACCTCCCTCCCTTCTTCCCTCCCAATCCCATCCTCCCTCTTCTCTACTGGTGTCCCTCTCCCAATCCACTTATAAGGGAGATCCTCCTCCTTTCCCTCTGATCCTAGTCTATTAGGTCTCATCAGAAGTGGCTGCATTGTCTTCTTCTGTGGCCTGGTAAGGGTGCTCCACCCTTAGGAGGAGGTGAGCGAAGAGCAGGCCAATCAGTTCATGTCAGAGACAGTCCCTGTCCCCATTACTAAGGAGGCCACCTGGATACTGAACTGCCATAGGATACCTATGTGCAGGGGTTCCAGGCCATCTCCATGAGTAGTCCTTGGCTGGAGTATCAGTTTCAGAAAAGACCCCTGTGCCCAGACTTTTAGAATCTGTCGCTATCCTTGTGGACCTCCTGTCCTCTCCAGGTCTTATTGTCTCCTACTTCTTTCATAAGATTCCCTGTCGTTTTGTTCTCACTACAGTGTCTTTTTCTTTACAGAAGCTTTTCAGTTTCATGAGGTCCCATTTGCTGATTGTTGCTCTTAGAGCCTGTGCTGTTGGTATTCTGTTCAGGAAGTTGTCTCTTGTGCCGATGAGTTATAGGCTCTTCCCCACTTGTTCTTCTAACCGATTTAATGTATGTGGTTTTTATGTTGAAGTCTTTGATCCACTTGGACTTTAGTTTTGTGCAGGGTGATGAATATGGATCTATTTTCATTTTTCTGCATGTAGACATCCAGTTGGACCAGCACATGAGGTTGTGGAGAAAGGGGAACCCTCCTCCATTGCTGGTGGGAGTGTAAACTGGTACAACCACTTTGGAAGTCAATCTGGTGCTTTCTCAATTAGGAAGAGTGCTATGTATTTTAATGTGAATTACTGGCCCCCAAGATCTTTTCCCTACTCAGGCATTCTCCCATATACCCTTTCTTGTTAAGTAAACCTTGCTCCAGCTAATTAAAAGCTGATTGGTCAATAAAAATGCTGAAGCTTGGGAGTTAGCAAAAGAAAGGGAGGTGGAGATTGTGGTGGGCAAGCAGGGGTCAAGGGACCATGAGGACAGGGGGGGAGACAGGATCAGACAGGATTGGAGGAGAAGGAAATGATCCAGCACCTTGGATTAGCCTGGGAAAGGACCACAAGGCTGGGTCAGTGTGGACAGAGGGTATGGAGAACATTACTAAGTAGTTTTCGATCATGGATGGTAGAAAGCTCAAGATTGGGCTGGGAGGTAGAGTTAGATAGAGAATTAATATCTGCAATGCCCCAGGTAAAGGCTATTTTATAAAATAAAAGAAAAAGAAAAAGAAAAAGAAAAGCTCAGAACTGAAGTTCTCTCTCTTTTTTTTGGGGGGGAGGGTTTCTTTGTGTAGTTTAGGTATCAAGGTGACTGTGGCTTCATAGAATGAGTTTGGTAATGTTCCTTCTATTTCTATTTTGTGGAATAGTTTGAAGAGAATTGGAGTTATCACTTCTTTGAGGGTCTGATAGAATTCTGCACTGAAACCATCTGGCCCAGGGCTTTTTTTTTTTTTTTTTTTTTGGAAGGGAGACTGTTGATGAATGCTTCTATTCCTTAAGGGATATAGGACTATTCAATCTTTCTACCTGTTCTTGACTTAATTTTGGAAGATGGATTCTATCAAGAAAAATGTCCATTTCTTTTAAATTTTAAAATTTTGTGGCATATAGGCTTTTGCGTGTCTGTGGTTATGTCCCCTTTTCATTTCTGATTTTGCTGATTTGGATAGTTTCTCTCTGCCTTTTAGTTAGTTTGGCTAAGAATTTGTCTATCTTGTTGATTTTCTCAAAGAACCAGCTCTTGATTTCATTGATTCTTTGAATAGTTTTATTTGTTTCTAATTGGTTGATTTCAACCCTGAGTTTGATTATTTCCAGCCATCTGCTCCTCTTGGGTGTATTTGCTTCATTTTTTTTTCCCTAGGGCTTTCAGTTGGGCCATTAAGTTGCTTGTATGAGATGTTACAAATTTTTTTTGAAGGCACTTAATGCTATGAATTTCCCTCTGAGCACTGCTTTCATTGTGTCCCGTCAATTAGGTTATGTTTTACCTTCATTTTCATTGAATTCTAGGAAGTCTTTAATTTCTTTATTTCTTCCTTAACCCAACTGTCATCGAGCAGTGCTCGGATGTAGCCCATTTTAGCTCAGTATCCAAGTGGGTACCCTAGTAAGGGGAACAGGGACTATTTCTGACATAAACTCAATGGCTGGCTCTTTGACCCCACCCTCACCCTGAGGGAGGAGCAGCCCTGCTAGGCCACAGAGGAGGACATTGCAGCCAGTTCTGAAGATACCTGATAACCTAGGGTCAGATGAAAGGGGAGGAGGACCTCTACTCTCAGTGAACTTGGAAAGGGGCAGGGAGGAGATGAGGGAGGGAGGGTGGGATTGGAAGGGAATAAGGGAGCAGGATATAGCTGAGATACAAAGTTAATAAACTGTAACTAATATTAAAAAAATTAATAAAAGAAAAAAGAAACTACTCTAAAAAAGAAAAGATAACTATTCCATAATTATTCATAAAATAATATTTGTTATATTATTCAGTCAAGAATATTTTCTTGTAAGAGCTGGAGAGTACAGGAACCCCACAAGGAGAGCAACAGAACAAGAAAATTTGAACACAGGGAACTTCCCAGAGACTCATACTCCAACCAAGGACTATCCATGAAGATAACCTAGAACCCTGACAATGCAGCCACTTCTGATGAGAACTGATAGACTGAGATTAGAAAGGAGAGGAGGAGGACCTCCTCTCTCAGTGGACTTGGGGAGGGGCATGCATACAGAAAGGGGGGAAGGTGGGACCAGGAGGGGAGGAGAGAGGGGCTTACGGGGGGATACAAAATGAATAAAGTCTAATTAATAAAAGTTAAATAAAAAAAATTAAAAAAGAATATTTTCTTAAGTGAATTTTCTATGTAAATCTGTTTTCAAGAATCAAACCCCAAGTCCTATGATGACACTTCAGTACACTATGACTTTTGCAAAGTTCTGAGGAAAAAAAAATGATACTTTTAAAAATCATTTTATTAGAGTTGTTTATCAAGTCCAACTTTATCCATTTTGGATCAAGTAAATTCTAAGTCCATAACAAAGAACATGATTATAAAGAAAGGTTTATTGCACTGAAAGTATTTTGGGATCTGAGATAATGGGTCAGAATAACAATATTTAAGAAATCTAGTTAAAATGAAACTCATTGTCACAGCTACTCTGTACATGAAATGCTTTTCTATGTCCTTCTTCATATCTTTGAAAGATTAAAAATAAAAAGCCAAACTGTGGTTGAATGCCTTAGTATCAACAAAAGGAGGGCATAGCTTGAGTAGCAGTTACTAGAATGAAATATGACCTGTGTGTCCCAAATTTTCACTTCTTCACAAGGGGCCTATATATTCTCTTCTATAGTCCAAGAAGAGAATATCCTTACCTCATGTTTCCCACCTACCCATTCTTCCTAAACAATATCTAAACTTGCAAGAGGATTTTTTTTTGCCCCAGTTATATTTATGCCTACTATTCAATGCCAGACCCTAAAAGGCAAGGTATTGTGATACAATTAGCCCATCTTTTAATGGACTAAATATAGAGGAAAAGTTGATTCCTTGAGAAAGTCTTTATATCTGCCTTTTTACTTCAGGTTCAACTTTCTCTGTGCTCTATCAAAACCAAAAATCTGTCCACTCTATCCTTTCATATTCTGTGGTTTTGATCTTGCCTCTTGTTTTAGTTAGAGTTTGTATTGTTATGGTAAAATACCATGACGAAAAGTAACTAGGAAAGGAAAGGATTTATTTCAGCTTACAGCTCCTTACTACAGTCCATCCCCAAGGGGAATCACAAAAGGAACTCAAGGAACTCTTCCTGGAGGCAGGAGTTCATGGAGAGGCCATGGGATATTGACTTGTTCATCATTGAGTTCTCAGCATGATTTCTTATACATTACAGGACCACCTGCTCAGGAGTGACGCTGCACTCATCAATCACCCACCAAGAAAATGCAGGACAGATCATTCAGATGAAGACTTTTTTTTTTTTTGCCATTAATGCTCCCTCTTCTAAACAACCTTAGCTTGTGCCAAGTTGGCTTAAAAGTAGCCAACACAACTGCTGATAATATTATCCCCCAACAGCAGTGAAAGCCTTCCATTAGCTAACTGATCAATATGATGATTTGATTCATATAAACATTACTTTTAATGAGGATTTTACAACAAAGAAACAAACAACAACCCAAGCAAGCAAACAACATCAACCCTCAAGAGATAAGGGAGCTTGTCTCTACATAGGAAGAGTAGTGTTCATTCCCTGGTACCCACCCAAGACAAGGAAAGAATCTTTTGACTTCCACATCGGGGCAATGAATTACTGGCTGTACCCAATAAATAAAATGTAATAAAAATAATAAAAAGGTTTTAAACAAGCAGTTCAATTATTTGAACCATTGTTCTAAGGAAAAGCATCAATAAGGCATGTGTTCTGTAAGTTTGTCATCCTAGCTGCAGCGATATTTTCTTTTAATACCAACTGTTCTTGAGTTTAAAGGAGGAAAAGGTTTAAAAATTTAACACGGAGGTGGTAGTATTTGAATAATGTTGATTTCTTAGTTTTCCTTTGTGATTTATTTTCATCAAATAATTCCGATTATAAACCTACATGTTCATAAAATTGAGGTTCAAATGAAAAAATTAATTACCAATATGAAGATGCTGGTTGCCTGAATGTGATTCCTAATAAATATTACAGTTTGCCAATCCTGACTTTGATAATTCTAAAACTGAAAATTTTTCAAAAAGAGTAGTCACACATATTTATTTGAATAAATTCAATTAAAATATTAGAATTTTGCCATTTAAGTAATATTCATTTCAAAAACAATAGAGGAAACTTGCTCTTTTGAAATATCTTTTTAAACTACAAGTAAAATATGCCTTTCATATCCTGGTAAGTAATAAGTACTGAATTTCTCCTTCCAAATGAGAGAAATTTTACTTTGAATTTTAATTGTAGAGATTAGTTAAAAGTTACTTATGTAGCCCCTCTCTCATCTCCTCCCAGTCCCAACCTCCCTCCTTATTCAACCCCATGACCCTCCCCTAGCCCACTGATAGGGCCCTCCTCCCCTACTATCTGACCTTATCCTATTGCTCTACCTTTCTCTATTGCCTGGCAAGGCTGCACTCCCCAAGGGGAGGTAATCAAACAGCCAGCCAGAGAGTCCACCCTGCTCCTCTCACTAGGGAACCCACATAAAAACTGAGCTGCCTGTGGGCTACATCTGAGCAGGAGGTTGAGTCCTCTCCATGCATGGTCCTTGGTCAGAGTATCAGTCTCTGCAGGCCCTCCTGGTACTAGGGTTTTTTACTTTGTTGCTCTCCTTGTGGAGCTCCTGCCCCCTCCAGGTCTTTATATCTCCCTCTCCTTCCATAAGGAATGTGGCACTTTGCCCAAAGTTTGTCTATGAGTCTCAGCATCTCCTTTGACCTCCTGCTGGGTAGAGTCTTTTAGAGGTCCTCAGTGGAAGGTTCCTGTCCTGTTTCCTGTGTTAGCTTCTTTATAAGTGGATACTAGCCATATAATACAGGATAAACATTATTTTTATTTTAAATAATAGATTTTTTCTTTTCAATAAATTTTATTTTCAGGGCATATTAAACCCACAGGAAAAAAAAATATCTGTATATGTTACAGAGTCCTCCAGGCGCTCCTTGTTTGCACACATATGCAACTCTGGATTATCCCCATTCCCAATACCTTTAGATGAAATTGTGTCCATTTTAGGGTTGGCTTGAGGTATTGTATATTCAGTGTGTCTGGACAGATTTTCAATGGTACACCCCTATCTTTATAGATGGATAAGAAGCATCAAAGCTATTCTAAAAAGCTTTGTGCTTTGCCCCTTGGTTATCTCCCTTTTCCATTAGACCCTTAAAAACAATTATTCTTTTGCTTTATCCATGGTTTACTCTTTTCCAGAATTTTATGTACTTGAAACAAGTAGTAAATAGCCTTTCAGTTTTGATTCTTATATTTGGAAACATACAGACAGATTTTGAAATGGTTTCTCTGTCAAGTTCCTTATTTATCTCTTTAATTGATTAGTTGTATTTAGACATCTTATATATGTATGTAGTATAATCAGTCCAGCTCATGCGTATCCCTTTTTCTATCCCTTTCAGACATCCCATTGCTATGAGTACCTCTTACAGATTCATGACTTTGGGTTTTGTCTTGTTTTGAGGCCTACTTAGTATCAGAGAGAAAAATACGGCAGGTTTAATCACAGTCAAGACAAAGATGGGTTCTTGAAATTATGGAAAATAATATAAAGACTTTAAAAGCATTTTAAACAAACCATTTATATTTGTGGGTAGCAGGGCTAGGAGAGAGACCTTGTTTCTCATCAAGTACACATAGGTAAGAGGAAAACTTGCAGGAATAGTTTTTCCTTTCACTGTGTGTGCTTCTGGGGTGGGGCTTAGATTACCCGCCTTAGAGATATGAGCTTCTGCTCAGCTAGCTCTCTGGCTGTACACTCGAATCTTTTACATATCCATTTGAAAAATGTACTCTCAGAACACTTTTTGTAAGTTCACACACACACACACACACACACACTTTTTATCTACACACACAGACACACATATGATTTGCTACCCATAAAAATTATAAAATCAGCATATTTTTGCTCTTAAAAAAAGTCATGTCAGAATAAGATAATCTGTGTTATTATTATCAACAGATAACAAATGTTGCTGCCCGGAAAATGCAGAATGTCTCTCTGGCTCACTCCATGTGTGATTGACAGGAAGCACTTACTGTCACTGTTGTCATCACCTTCACTGTGACGCAGGTTGTTCAGCCACAGTTTTGAACCTTTGTTTCTTCTGATGAATGGTAACTAACACCCCAGAGGAAGTTGTAGAACCAACTAAACTCTCCACCTGCAAGTTGCTTGACTCTCCTTTTTCTCATAACTGTTTTGGGGGTTACGGTAACACAGTACCATCAAAATACGGGGGGTAGTATCAGTGAAATGCAACCAAGGGCAAGGAAAATGTAGGTAGTAGTCAGGGACAGCAGTAACTGCCATGTGGGCCAAGGCGTTAGTGGCCTTACATCTACAATGAAACACACAGAATTATGCTCCAATCGCCTAACAGTATACACTGTAATTTTGTTAACTAAGGGCATCACCTATTGAAGCATGTGCTGAAATAATCTTTACAGACTCCCCTGCCTTGGATGAAGTAGTCTAAGAGATCTGTTAATTTTGTTTAGAAAATGAACCTAGTCTCTCAACAAAGAGCACTGTGGCAACCACTGGGTTTTAGCCAGATACTGGAAGACTTTTGTCTTCTAATAGAGGGCAGGGTCAATGCAGCTCCAGCTCTGTGGCACTTACTCCTTTTTGAAAAGGGAATAAGAGAAGACTGAAATGCTGAGATGCTTCCTGCTCCCTTCTGTATTAGGATCTCTGTCTCTTAGAGACAGTATTCTCTAAGGTCTACAAAGGGAGAAAAACTTGATTTTTGTTGGTGTCATTGGAAATCACATGTCAAGACCCACTTTCGCAATGTGAAAGAATATGCACAAACAAATATATATATATATATATATATATATATATATATATATATATATA
>NW_026596117.1:8226148-8372661 GCF_907164565.1 Psammomys obesus | reverse complement strand
TATATATATATATATATATATATATATATATATATATATATATATCTTTATTTATTTATTTATTTATTTTTATATATATAGTGGTATTTATAGTTTTTAAAATATTATTTCAGTAGGGAATATGCCTATTCTTTATATCCTATTTGATCTAATCTACTTGGACAACCCCTCCTCAATTGAGGTCAATCAATTTCCTATTTTAGGAAAGTGGTTACAGATTCAAAACACTGTGGCCCAAGGCAAATTGTTTCCTCATTCTTCTCATTAAAAGTGCTTATAAGAGGAACCCATTGCATACTTAATTGTCATAATATGCAAAATCAGTCAAATGAACTAAATGTTGAAAATTCAGTTGCCAATCATGTTTGATTTTGATACCTTGAAAGGGCTCCCATAATTATCTACTTTTTCCTCTGAAAAATAAAAAGGATTGTAAGAACTTTGCTACTAATTGCAAAAATACAAAGTATCTGCTTGTTAGGCTGATTTGTACAAGTAATTTTCAATTTATTTAAACTTTGTATGCATAATGAATTTACAGGCGATAATAACCACAATTATAAATATAAATGAAGTGTTATAAATTATCATATAAAATACCAAGCTACAGAGTAATATCTTACAACTAAAGATATAGCCAAATAGCCTGAACACATTGCTTGAGATCTGCTTAATTATTGAAGATAATAAATACACCTTAGGATTATAGAATAAATTCTTTTTTAATAAAATTTATTTTTTTATATTAATCACAGCTTTACTTTGTATCCCAGCTATAGCTCCTCCCTAATTCCCTCCCAATTCCACCTCCCCTCCCTCATCTCCTCCCTGCCAAGCCCTCCCTTCCCAAGTCCACTGATAGGGGAGGACCTCCTCCCTTTCCATCTGACCCTAGTTTATCAGGTATCTTCAGTACTGGCTGCAATGTCTTCCTTGTGGCCTAGAAAGGCTGCTCCTCTTTCAGGGGTAGAGGGAGGTCAAAGAGCCAGCCATTCTTGCTCCTGATTTTTTTTTTAAATCTTTTATTTTTTTTTATTAATTACACTTTATTCATTTTGTATCCCCCCATGAGCCCCTCCCTCCTCCCCTGCCGATCCCACCCTCCCTCCCCTTTCTGCATGCATGCCCCTCCCCAAGTCCACTGATAGGGGAGGTCCTCCTCTCCTTCTTTCTGATCTTAGTCTATCAGTTCTCATCAAAAGTGGCTGCATTGTCCTCTACCGTGGCCTGGTAAGTCTGCTCCCCCCTCAGGGGGAGGTGATCAATGAGCAGGCCAATCAGATTATGTCAGAGGCAGTCCCTCTTCCCATTACTATGGAACCCACTTGGACACTGAACTGCCATGGGCTACACCTGTGCAGGGGTTCCAGGTCATCTCCACAAATAGTCCTTGGTTGGAGTATGAGTCTCTGGGAAGTTCCCTGTGTTCAAATTATCTTGTTCTGTTGCTCTGCTTGTGGAGTTCCCATTCCCTCCAGCTCTTACTATGTTTGTAGCAGCTTTATTTGTAATAGCCAGAAGCTGGAAACAACCCAGATGCCCCTCAACTGAAGAATGGATGCAGAAACTGTGGTACATCTATACAATGGAGTATTACTCAGCAATGAAAAATAAGGAAATCATGAAATTTGCAGGTAAATGGTGGGACCTGGAAAGGATCATCCTGAGTGAGTTGACCCAGAAGCAAAAAGACACTCACGGTATATACTCACTCATATAAACATACAATATAGAATAAACCCACTAAAAGCTGTACATCTAAACAAACTAAGCAAAAGAGAGGACCCTAACTAAAATGTTCAATCCCCATCCTGAAAGGCAAAGAGGATGTACATCAGAAGAAAACGAAAATAGGAAACAACCTCGGAACCCGCTACAGAGGGCCTCTGAAAGCCAGAAGAAAACAGGAAACAACCTTGAAACCTGCCACAGAGGGCCTCTGAAAGCTTCTGCAGTATAGACTGTCAAAGCAGATGCTGAGCCTGATGGCCAACTGATGGGCAGAGTGAATGGAATTTTATGTAAGAAGTGGGAAATAGTAAGAGCTCCTGATTTTTTAATGGTACATCTTTTCAATTGCAATAGAATATTTTGTAATATGAACATTTTATAGATATTCTGGATCAAATTTATTTTGTGCTTCTTTCAAAATGAAGGAATGAGTCATCACCACTGAAAATTATAAACTGACACGTGTAAGGTTAATGGCCTTTCTGTGGCATCCCAATACAAAATATGACTAGGGACTAACAAAGATTTATCAAAATTCGTCTAAATAAGAGAGGAGGCACATTAACAATTGAAACATTATTTGAAAATTCGGCTTATTTATTAAAGATCTTACATGTGTCTATACAGAAACCCACATCCATATTTCCATATTATTGGTCCTGGTTCTCTATCCTGGACATTTAGAATAACTTTACCGTGGATCTCTGGACATATTCTTCCAGAGTTTCAGATTGTGAGTCTGAAAATACTGATGTAAGTAGATGTAGAGTTGTATACATCAATACAGAATATATGCAAGTACGCAAGAACACGTCAATGATTTATTAGCAGATGTTTGAAAACATAGTATCTTACAGTGCACCCTTAATGAGATGATTGACATTATTTAAGTGTTTTAGAAAGCATACCGCTCTGTGTTTAAATATTTGTTCCAACATACTCTTATTGGTAACCCTTGCTAATTAGTCTTTTTTAGACCCTGATACGTTAACTTACAAAAACTTCCCTTTTTCACACAAATGTTACCATGTATATAAAGTAGCCAGAATACCATAAGCTATTACTATTTATAAAATGTTTCTGCTTCTTTTTAAGTAGGATTACATTATGAAAAACAGCTAACGTAAAAATGAGAGCTCATCAATTGGGTAGATCTGGATAAAGACAGTATAAGTTTGGTTAATTCTAGCCTGTAATGTGTATGAAAATATATAAGATCATTTGCTGTATGAGCCTCTTCTGTGGAGTATTGATAATTTACCTGGATTTTTCAGTGTACTTGAAAAGCATTGTTTGGCATAACACTGAATCACCAATGAATCTTCCTTTCCATGCATATGCTATAAAATAATCCAATCAGTTTCATCCTTTCCGGTCCATGAGTGGTGTCACAATATCCTGATCACCAGGCTGCCCTCAGTGCAGCACTGCTAGCCTTTATGAAATGAATATCGGATTATTTCACTTCCTCTGCTATGGTTCCAGTGACTTCTCAGTTCAGTACCTGAGCAGCTAATCGTCTTTACAATCATTTACAGAACCCCACAAAACTTGTTCTTGGTTAACTTCCTGCCTCATTCCTTCTTACTGTCTTGTTCATTTTGCTTCAGCCATAAATGTCCTCCTCCATGGTCTCTACTCTGGCTTCTATGTTGAATGTCCCTTTGCTACATATGTCAGTTCAAATAAAATTTTGATAAACCTTGAAAAATAACCAACCCTAATGCTGGATGCTGCAGTTTATTCCTCTGACTTTTACTTATGTCCTCTTTTGCTGCACTCAGCATATCCTGGGACAATTCTCATTATTTTCCTGTTATCTGGATCTCTACTTGCAAGCTTTATGTATTATATCACAGTACAAAACTGGGGTACATATTTTATGATTATATTTTTAGCATTTAAGAGTTACTGTCTGTATCAGCATCTCAACAGGGGAATTACTACATGTAGATTCATGTTGCTGGTGGGCTTTTCCAGAGGTCAGAAATTCATTCCACTATAAAAGAAGATCTGATAACGGACAGGAGATTACTTACAGGGTCTTCAGAAGAGTACACTCCAAAGCATCTTACTTATTTGGTGGCACATCAGTAGCATTTGCCTAGATAGTTTGAGAGAAACCACCCTAACACAAGGGGACTATTTATGACACTTCTGGTGGAGAAAACTCCAGATTTCTACCACATATTAGCATCTCAAGATTGCTCAGTGCTCCTAATTGTGTTTAAGATTTCTTAAATACCTCTGAACCTCATACAGAACAGATTTAAAGTTTAAGCATTATGTATTTGGTCATAGCAAATCATTTAATCAAGCAAAATTTATAGACTACTAGAAAGTATAGTGTGCATTTTGTTTTATCTGAGGAAAAGTTAACTGTTAGTTGTTAATGATTAATTAATTCCTTGAACATACACATTTACACACATCTTCTGAACACACATTGACATTTAGAAATTAAATATGATATTCAAGTTGTCAAAATCAGCAGGCTCAGAGACTCCATGTGTGTTTTGGGTTTCTCCTCCTTGTGATTTAGATCATTTGATGATCTGGAATGTAATGAACACATTCATATTTTTATTTCAATATTATGTTAATTGAACTTTCTCAACTATATGCCTTATTGTGTCTTTGTAAATAGTGTTTTTACATTACCTGAGGAAAAGTAACTAAGCTGGTTGTTATCATTTCTTTGCTTGTTCTACTTCTGAGTTATTTTTATATTCTAGTTTATTTATTTTGGCAGAGCCAGAATCACAGCTTCCTCCACAATTTTATAAAATGGTTCATGCAACATAACCTTGTTGTCTGCCCTAATTACAGTGTTATTTAAAATAAAGCAAACTTAGACCTTTGTTAAACTACTTTCAAAGTTTTTTTTAATTGAATATATTTTTTTACTGCATAGAAGTTAAAGCCTATTTGGCTGTGGAAATCACATTTTTCCATGTTTACCTGACTCTATCTATTCCTAAATATTTTATAGAATCTATTATATTCTAAAAATTTGGACTTGAAGCATATATAAATAAGTTCTGATTTGTTCTCAATTAGACTAAAATATGTCATTTTTATATTGTAGAAAAATCATATTAATTTAAAA
Organism: Psammomys obesus; assembly: GCF_907164565.1. Lineage (NCBI taxonomy): Eukaryota > Metazoa > Chordata > Mammalia > Rodentia > Muridae > Psammomys > Psammomys obesus. The sequence goes on along the minus strand of NW_026596117.1, from coordinate 8,367,821 downwards.
GTATCACTTTATAGGTCTCAGTGGTTATTGGTCTGTTTCTGAACATTCCAGTCAAGCAGAATTTATTAAATCAATCTTAGGATAATATTCTCTGTATTTGCATGACACTTGTATCTCTCTGCTTTTAATTGACTTTTTGATTAAGCTACTTGATTGACACAATATTTCATTAACTACTCAGAAAATTTTTATTGATTGTCTAAAATAAAGAACATTTTGTGAGCAGTTTCAAGGTTGTAAAAAGGTAAATAATGAAATCTTCCTTCTCAGAGAAATGTGTGTAATGATGAAGACAGAAAATATTTCAAATACTTCACAGAAACCAAATGTTCAGTGTGTCACAGATCATCACTCTTCTTTGTAGTGTGTTTGCAAAAGAATTGAGAAGATCAGCAATGACAACAGAAACTCTGCACAAGGAAGACAAAATGTCTGAAACAGAATTTCCACCTCAGAAACTTGCCAAATTCTTTTGGCTGAAATGGAAGTAACATGTGTGAGAGTAGTAGGAAAGGATCAGCTTATGAAAAGTTTCACAACTGAAAGCATGAACTTTGAATTTTAGGAGTCAGGAGACAGAGGTAGTGAGTTAGCAGCCGACTTGCTTGCACGCTGGATCTATTAACCACACTTTAATGGTGGACATTTGGGTTTGTTTTATTATGTTTTAGCAGTAGATGGTCAATGAAAAATCAAGCCAATGGTAGTTCATAAGCTTTTCATCACATGTTTGTTTGAGGATATTTTGTTTTACTTGTCTTCAATTATATATTATGATGTACAAAATTGTCTGTTGGTTTTGTGTGTGTTTTTGTTCCTATTGGTTTGTTTTTCCTTCATCTTAAAATTTTTGTTTTTTTGTGTATTTGTTTTATAAAGAGATGGAAAAAGAAGGAACTGAGTTAGATAGGTAGGGAGGTGGGAAGGATCTGACAGAGTTGGGTGAGTAAAAATCAGATCAGAATATATTGTATGAAAAAATTATTTTCACCTCTTTTTCTTTTCTTTCTTTTCTCTTTCCTCCTACTATCCCACAAGACTCCTTAAGCATCACCTAATGTTTGGCTCTGAGTCTTGGCATCTGTTTTGAGGCTGAGTAGAGCTTCTCAGAGGACAACTCTGTCTGGCTCCTTTCTTAAAGCTTTGTAAAGCATCGTTCATAGTGTCAGGGGTTGGCACTCTCTGATAGGGCGGGTCCTTGGTTGGGTCAGGTATTGGTTGGGCATTACCTCACATTCTGCTCTGATATTTATCCTTGCATATCTTGTAGACATGGTAAATTTGAGGTCGAAGTTTTGGTGGATGGGTTGGTGTTCCCCGCCTTTACAAGAAGACTAGTCTAGTTAGAGGGTGTCCTCTTCAGTCTCTATGGTCTCTGCTATGAGGAGTCTCTTCTTGAATGCCCCTCATGTCCTCCCAGCGGCCTACCCTGAAGCAGATCTCCAGCTTGTCACATAGATATCCCCACCTTCAGTTTCTCTTTCCTCTACAGGCCTTCTGTTCTCTTGCCCTTGTTCTCAAGTCTGATCTCTACCCTCTTAACTCTCTGAACCCCCTCTCCTACCTTGTTTCTTCTCTTCAGCCACTACCTGTGTCTATTCTTCTTCTCTTCCAAGTGAGAGTTATGTATCCTCCCTTGGATCATTTGTGTGTGTTTGTGTTTCATAGCATGTCTATCCTGTACTATATGGCTAAAATCCAGGTGACAGGAGCTCCACAAGAAGGCTAAGAGAGCTAACCAACCAGATCCCAGAGAGACTTGCTAACATTAAAGCATCAACCAAGGACCATGCATAAACTAGATCTAGGCCCTCTAGAAAGCTATAGCAAATGGGCAGTTTAGTCTTCATGTGGATCCTCTAAAAAGGGAAGTAGGGATTGCATTGGACAGACTCACTTGCCAGCTTTATGATCACTTCCCCCTGCTGGGGCAGCCTTGCCAAACCACAGTGGAAGAGGACACACTCAGTCCTGATGCAACTTGATGAGCTTAGGTAGAACTGAAAAGGGAAGGGAGGAAAGGGCAGGAGGAAGAGTGGGGCTGAGAAGAAAGAAGGGATTGGGCTACAACAAGGATTTAAAGTGAATATATAGATAGATAGATAGATAGATAGATAGATAGATAGATAGATAGATAGATGCATAAATATTGGTACACAAGGAAAAGGAGATGAGGGAAGAAGAAATAAATTTACAAACAATTAGAGAATAGAAGCATCCAAATTTCTCAAAGAACTAATTTTAAAACAAAAAGAAATTATTGCAAAGACTTTAAAGAACTGATTTGTTTGAAATCTTCACAAAAGCTATACTCCATAATATTTTTCAGATAAAAACATAGTATGTCTGAATGTTTCTTCAAGGCTGAGAGACATGATGGCAGATCATTACTTCTCAGAATTAATGAGGGTTCAAGATGATTGAGGCTCTTGTTGAACTGTATATCACTTACGGTGCCTGATGGAGACTCCAGGTCTCTTGTTCTGGCAACATACCCTGTGATAACTATTTTTTTGGATCATGGAACATGCTGAATAAAAAATTGCATTATCCTTAACATGTTATCCTTCCTGATATTAAACCTGATATTTAGTTTAAACCTTTTAATTAGGTACCAAAGCAGATGGTATTGCTTTGTGTTTGAGAATAGAGGCACTGTTGTTAGGAATAGTTAGAAATCTCCTTTCATTTTGGATTAATTGTACAAGCACGAGCAACTTTTTGACTATGTTAATGAGTTACTTTATGTCTGATCTCATTGTCAAAGGACAATAATAAAAATTAACCATAGAAGTTTGCAACTATTGATTATTTCTGTTTAGCAGAATGATAGTATTCAGCTCTCTCTTAAAAATAATTACTGTGTTGTTTTGTACTTTGTAGGGGCTTAATAATTTATTATTATCCTATTAATAAGATGACAGTGAACTTTCAATTTCTAATTTGGCCAGTGTTAATGCCCTGTAACAGCAACCACATGTGATCCCATGATTTCCACTTCAATGCCAAGAAATAAACAAAATAATAATTAAAAACATGAAAAGCCACAGAAGTTGCATTTTCTTCAGCAAATTATTAGACACATATTTAGCATCTGAAAAATAGGAAATAAATAACACAGAACAATATTATCAAAGCATTACATTTTCAATCTGCTTTCTGGCTAGTTCTTTCAAAACTTTGATGTAAACTTTATGACCTTTTTAAACATTAGACATTCTCTAAAAGTCCTTAGATCTTCAACATATGGTGTCTAACAGAACAATTCTTTGAGCTATCTTTTTTTTTATTAAGTTAAATAAATAAATAAGTAAATAAATAAATAAATGAAAATTTCAAAGGATTCCTGAGCACTTCAGGACGACCACCCTTCCAACAAAGCCTTACACATTTTGCTGAATATAATAGCTAATTAAATTCATAGTTTCTGATTTTATCAGACCCCAAACTGCTTTTTGTCCTCCCTCAGAGACTTTGACCTACTTAGCAGATTGAGAACTTTGTGATCTGAATCATATTCTTGCCTGACGGCAGGAATTCAGATCCCTTGAGGACTTACCTTAAGTAGGACTCATTAGCCCTCTGTAGCCCGATGCCCCAGCTGCCCATGCTGAAGACAAAAGGGTAGCCAGTTTAATTAACCACAGCCTGGAGCAGCATAATTCATTTCCATTTTCCCCAAGTAATCTAAGTCTTTATCAGCGTTCACAATGCAGGGAGAGATGTAGCCAAGCAATCCAATAAGGAAGAAATCCTGAAATCTAATTGCTCTTTGGACTGTTTAATTTAATGTAAAATTAAAGGCCATGACAAGATCACGAAAAGTTATCATCAGAGTGAAGAGAAGTATATATCTTCCATATGCTTACAAGCCAACAGAGTATACAGCTAAGCTTTAAGAAGACAATTATTGGTGACTTACTATGAAAACAAAAAGGAGTATATACCTTGTGCTGACCTTAGATTATGTGCTAAATTGTATCAAACAAAAAAGAATTTAGTCACTTATTTTGTGGTTATTGACAGTGTTTTTAAATACACATCCAGTAATTAAAAATGACTTCTCAAAGATTAATTTACTAACTCAGATATTAATAATCTACACATTCTAGTCTCAAATGCAGGAAATGCAGAGTGAAAAAAGAAAACTTTATATACCATAAAAATATAACATTATCATTCACCAATTATTTTTTAAATATAGCAAAACATGTATAAAACAATATCCTTTGTGAAAGTATGCATAAAACCACTATAGAAAAGAGTATTCGTGTGGGCTAGCACTTAGATAAGGAAAAAGATGAGATTTCTCTATGAAGAAAATATTATGTGAAGAAACACCTGGATATCTTCATAGCTCTTCTAGTCTGCATAATGGAGAAGTGGATGGTAAAATAGTGAGAAAAAAAAAAAAACAAACCAGAGTCCAACTGCATCATGGTTTGATGGGTCATGAGCATAAGTATGAATTTTTTTTATAGGTGGAACATTCTGTCTTCTTATTCCCAGATGAGAAGATAATATACATAAGTGACCCCAAAAATTCAACCAAGGAACTCATACAGCTGATAAACACCTTCAGCAAAGTGGCGGTATACAAAATTAACCCCCCCAAAATCAGTACTTTCCTGTATACAAACGACAAACAGCCTGAGAAAGAAATTAGGTAAGCAGCACCATTTATAATAGGCACAAAAACCATAAAGCATCTCTACCCAAGCATGTGAAAGAGTTGTATGAAAAAAAAAGTCAAGGCTCTAAAGAAAGAAATTGAAGAAGATATGAACATCTCCCATGCTGATGGATTAATAGGATTAACATAGTAAAAATGGCCACTTTACCAAAAAAAAAAGAATCTATAGATTCAATGCAATTTTTATCAAAATGCATTTTTTTACAGACCTTGAAAGAACAATTCTCAACTTCATATGGAAAAACAAAATACCCAGAAAAGCTAAAACAATCCTGTACAATAAAAAATCTTCAGGAGATAACTTCATCCCTGATCTCAAGCTGTACTTTATAGAAATAGTAAGGAAAACTGCATGATAGTGGCATAGAAACAGACTGGTGGATCAATGAAATTGAATCAAAGACCAAGAAATAAACCCACACACCTATGGACACCAGATTTTTAAATAGAAGTCAAAACCATAAAACGGAAAAAAGATAGCATCTTCTACAAATGGTGCTGGTCTAGCTGGATGTCTACATGTAAAAAAAAATGCAAATAGATCAAAACTAAAGTCCAAGTGGATCAAAGACCTCAACATAAAACCAGACAAACCAGATTTATTAGAAGAAATATTAAGAAAGAGCCTTGAATGCATTGGCACAGGAGACAACTTCCTGAAGAGAATACCAAAAATCTATGTTTTCCTCCAATATTTTTAGTTTTTTAAATATTAGTTACACTTTGTTAACTTTGTATCCCTGCTGTATCCCCCTTCCTCTTTCCCTCCCAATCCCATCCTACCTCCCTCATCTCCTCCCTGCCCCTTTCTAAGTCCACGGATAGGGGAGGGCCTCCTCCCCTTTCATCTGATACTGGTTTATCAGGTATCTTCAGAACTGGCTGCAAAGTCCTCCTCTGTGACCTAGCAGGGATGCTCCTCAAGGGGAGGGAGGGAGGAAGTCAAAGAGCCTGCCATTGAGTTCATGTCAGAAACAGTCCCTGTTTCCCTTATTAAGGTACTCTCCTGGATACTGAGCTACCAAGGGCTACATCTGAGCAGAGGTTCTAGGTTACATCCATACATGGTCCTTGTTTGGAGAAACAGACTCATAAAAGACCCCTGTGCCCAGATATATTTGGTCCTTGTGGAGCTCCTGTCCTCTCCTTTTTATGATTCCCTGCGCTCTGCCAAGGTTTGGTTATGAGTCTTAATATCTGCTTTGATAACCTGCTAAGTAGAGTCTTTCAGAGGCCCTCTGTGTTACGCTCCTGTCCTGTTACTTGTTTGTTCCTATATCCAATGTACATCCCATTTGTCTTTCTAAGTGAGGGTTGATAATCCTACCCTAGGTCCTCTTTCTTGTTTATCTGCTTTAGGTATATAGATTTCAGTATGTTTATCCTATCTTATAGGTCCATATAAGTGAGTATATACCATGTGTGTCTTTCTGCTTTTGAGATACCTCACTCAGGATGATTCTTTCTAGGTCCCACAACATGCCTGCAAAATTCATGATTTCCTTGTTTTTAATTGCTGAGTAGTATTCCATTGTGTAAAAGTACCACAATTTCTGTATCCATTCCTCAACTGAGGGACATCTGGGTTGTTTCCAGGTTCTGGTTATTACAATTAAAGCTGCTACAAACATGTTTGAGCAAATGTCCTTGTTGTGTACTTGAGCATCTTTTGGATATATGCCTAGGAGTGGTATAGCTGGATTTTGAGGAATCACTATACCTAATTGTCTGAGAAAGCACCAGATTGCTTTCCAAAGTGGTTATACCAGTTTACATTCCCACCAGAAATGGAGCAGGGTTCCCCTTTCTCCACAACCTCTCCAGCATGTGTTGTCACTTGAGTTTTTGATCTTAGCCATTCTGGTGGTTGTCAGGTGAAACTCAGGGTTGTTTAGATTTGCATCTCTCTGATGGCTAAGGACATTGAGCATTTCTTTAAGTGTTTCTCTGCCATTCTGTATTCCTCTACTCAGAATTCTTTGTTTAGCTCCGTACCCCATTTTTTAATTGGATTTCTTGATTAATTGATTGCTTTTTAACTTCTTTAGTTCTTTATATATTCTGGATATCAGCTCTCTGTCAGATATAGGGTTGGTAAAGATCCTTTCCCAGTCTGTAGGCTGTCATTTTGTTTTGATGACTATGTCCTTTGCTTTACAGAAGCTTTTCAGTTTCATGAGGTCCTGTTTATATTGTTGCTCTTAGAATGTGTGCTGTTGGTATTCTGTTCAGGAAGTTTTCTCCTGTGCCAATTGGTTCCAATGTCTTACCCACCATTTCTTCTAACCGATTTAGTGTATCTGGTTTTATGTTGAGGTTTTTGATTCACTTGGACTTTAGTTTTGTACAGGGTGAAAAGTTTGGATCTATTTTCATTTTTCTGCATGTAGACATCCAGTTGAACCAGCACCATTTGTTAAAGATGCTGTCTTTTTTTTTTTTTTTTTCCATTGAATGATTTTGGCTTCTTTGTCAAAAATCAAGTATCCATAGGTGTGTGGGTTTACTTTTGGGTCTTCTATTCGGTTCCCTTAATCCACTATTCTGTTTCTATTCCAATGCCATGCAGTTTTTATTACTATTTCTCTGTAGTACAGCTTAAGATCAGGTTTGGTGATGCCTCCAGATGATCTGTTGTTGTACAGGATTGTTTTGGAAAGTCTGAGTTTTTTGTTTCTCCATATGAAGTTGAGAATTTTTCTCTCAAGGTATATGAAGAATTGTGTTGGTATTTTGATGGGAATTGCAATGAATCTGTAGATCTCTTTTGGCAGAATGGCCATTTTTACTATGTTAATCCTAGCGATCCATGATCACAGGAGATCTTTTCATCTTCTGATATCTTCTTCAATTTCTTTCTTCAGAGACTTGAAGTTTTTCTTATATAGGTCTTTCACTAGCTTTGTTAGAGTCACCCCAAAGTACTTTATGTTACTAGTGGCCATTGTGAAGTGTGTTGTTTCCTTAATTTCTTTCTTGGCCCTTTTGTCTTTGGTATAAATGTAAGCTTCTGAATTTTTTGAGTTAATTTTGTATCCAGCCTCTTTGCTGAAGGTGTTTATCAGCTGAAGGAGTTCTCTGATTTTAATTTTTGGGGTTGCTCATGTATACTATCATATCATCTGCGAATAATGAAACTTTGACCTCTTCCATTCCAATTTTTATCCCCTTGATCTCTGTTAGTTGTCTTATTGCTCTAGCTAGGACTTCAAGTACTAAATTTCAGAGATATGGAGAGAGTGGGCAGCATTGTCTTGTCCTTGATTTCAGTGGGATTGGTTTGAGTTTCTCTCCATTGAATTTGGTGTTGGCTATAGGCTTACTGTATATTGTCTTTACTATGTTTAGGTACATACCTTGTATCCATGATCTCTCCAAGACTTTAAACCTGAATGGGTGTTGGATTTTGTCAATTGGGATAGACACCAGAAGCTGTGAAAGAGAGAGAACAGGATGGGAGCCTAATATAAAAGGTTCTCTGAAAGACTTCATCCAGGAGGGAATCGAAGTAGCTCCTGAGACTCACAGTGAAATTTGGGCAAAGAACAATGGCCTTATGGAAGAGTGGAGAAATAGAAGGACCTAGAGAGGACAGGAGCTCCACAAAGAGACCAACATAGCCAACATATCTGGAGCCAGAGGTCCTGCAGAGATTAAGGACTGACCATGCCTGGAGAGGACCTAGGCCCTCTGCTCATATGTAACTGAGTATATGTACCCACATATACTCCATGTGGGTATCCTAGTAAGGGGAACAGGGGCTGTCTCTGATGTGGACTCTGATACCCTATGTTCGATCTCTTCCCCCTGGCAGGGAAGCCCTTCCAGGTCACAAAGAGAGAGGAGACTTGGGAGGCTAGGGTCAGATGGTAGCAGAGGAGGGTTGCCATGTTCTCTGGACTAGGTGATGAGTATATGGGGCAAGAGAGACGGAGGTCAGACTGGGAGAATACAATGGAGGGCATAACAATAGGCACATAAATTGAATATATTATAAAAATAAATAAATACATGAATATTTGTAGACAAAAAAAGATGTGAAAGAGATGTCATACCACCAATAACAAGAGAGATTTAAGCTAAATAGAAACTATTAGTTATGTATTTTTTTTTTTTTTTGCTAAAAAAAAGTGAAGATGCAAGGAAAAGATCATTTCCCCACTTTGTGAAGTTATGACTGGTTGGTAACTTGATATCACCAAAAGTTTGAAGTGTGCATTTTCAACACCTAAGGATTTTATTTCTAAGGGGATTGCCTAATAATATACCTTGTCACATTGCTATATGTGTGGATGAAGATATGTTGTAATATTGAATAAAATATATCTGTATAATAGTAAAAAATTAATGTAGACAATATTTTTTATCTTGAAAATAACAATAACAATAATAATAATAATAATTTCAAGATATAGAATATGGTATGATATGATATAATGCATCTGTGTATGTATGTGTGATAAAACAACGGCTAAGTCTATAGTAAGAGGATATGCAGCTTCAAGTGTATCATGTTTTCATAAAATTACTAAAAAGATCTTTTATATTTTATTGAGAAAAAGAAATAACTGTAATGAGATAATTAAGCAAGTCGCAAAAAGAAAACTCTTTCATGTTTTTTCTCACATATTTTTCACGGATTTATAGTTACCTAAAACCATGAATGTATATATGACTTGAAAGTAAGATGATCAATCCTCACTTAGAAAAACAAATGGGATGGACATGGGAAGTAAGAGAAAACACGTAAAAGGACAGGTGCTTACTGCAGAGGGCCTCTGAAAGACTTTACCTAGCAGTGTATCAAAGCAGACGCAGAGACTCATAATCAAAACTTCAGCAGAATGCAGGGAATCATATGATAAAAGGGGGAGGTAATATGACCGGGAGAGAACAGGAGCTCCACAAGGACAAAATATATCACGGCATGGGGGTCTTCTATGAGACTGTTTCTCTAACCAAGGACCATATATGGATATAACCTAGAAACCCTGCTCAGATATAACCCATGGTAGCTCAGTATCCAAGTGGGTCTCCCTAGTAAGGGGAAAAGGAATTATTTCTGACATGAATTCAATGACTGGATCCTTTAACCCCCACCCCCAAAGGAAGAACAGTCTTGCTAGGTTACAGAGGAGGACATGCCAGCCAGTCCTGAAGATACCTGATAATACCTGATAAGCTAGGGTCAGATGGAAGGGGAGGAAGACCTCCCCTAGCAGTGGACTTGGAAAGGGGCAGGGAGGATATGAGGAAGGGAGTATAGAGTTGGGAGGGAATGTTGGAGTGGGCTACAGCTGGGATACAAAATAAATAACCTGTGATTAATATAAAAAATAAAAATTAATAAAAAAGAAAATAATTTAAAAGAAAAAGTAGAAACAAAAATGTTAACAGAGACAAAGTTCACTGGTAAATAAGATGGGCATGAAACAAATAGACACAGGAATGAGAACACTCCACTACAAGTTTAAACAAATTGGAAGAGCAATAGGCATGCTATTCTGTGCTTCCTCAACTAGTTCTAAGCAGAGGCTATAAAGATAATTTCGGCAAATCCAAGCATCAATATTTTTGAATACTTATGTTGTTAAGGAAAATCAAAAGAAGAGTGTTGTGGGTTTTTAATATTTATTAATGATTTATATTCTAGTTAAACACTGGTTATTCCTAAACCACCTGTATACCCAAATCACCACACAGAGACTAGGATTTATTTAGTTAATTTAGAGCACATAGATGGGCAATGGTTACTCCATCCTAAACCTCCAAGCCCACATAGTTTCCTACCATTCAGAGTTCCCACATTATACTTGCTCTTAGTCATCTTAGGTCTAGTTAATCTCTCCTCATGGTTCCAAGTCCTCTCCTGCCAATCTCTCTTCACTGATACTTCTCACTTGCTTCCTTCTCCTCCCCTCCAGACCAAGATATTCTCTCCATTGCACAGCATTGGCTGGTTGTTTGATTGAAATTGCAGAGAACAAATGTTGGCATTTTTACACAAACTTGAGACAGGTGATGCTTAGAATAAACAACAAAATGCAATGTCCAGATTGCAACTAAACGGTGGGGAAGAGAAATCAGCATTTGAATGAACAAGGGCAAACTGTATACCTTCCATAAGAACATTATACCAACACAAGAGACAGACTAAGAGACTAGTTAGATAACTCATACAGTGTAAAGTATTTCTCATGCCAGCCTGAAGAATTGAAATGATCCCTAAAACCTTCACTCTGTTACACATACTCCCTATATACACATAATACAGTACCAAAAAATATAGACTTTTTTTAAATTAAAAGAAAAAGAAGGAAGGAACTTATTGTAATTTGCATGGTGAGTGTCTCGTTAAGTGCGATTTTAATAACTCAAAGGCCCAGAGTGGTGTTATTGGGAGAAGGTAATATTTTTAAGGTAATATCTAGTGAGAGGTCAATTGCTCATTTGCAGCATGCTTGCTGTTTAAGGAGTTTGTTGGACCCTTATTCTTTCATTTTTATTTTTGTAATTGTCCTCGAAATGATTACAATGTCCCATGTGTTCTAACCAGAAGGTTCTTCTCACCCAGCTCCAAACAATGGTGTCAAATAGATTGTACACTAGAAACTCCCAAACCATAAGCCAAATATTATTTCCTCTTTATTAGTTATCTTCATTATTTCATTATAATAACAAAATACTAACATAAAAATTTAGCTGCTCTAGTACTAGGAAAGAAAAGAAAAAAGGAAAAAATCCTCTAATTTTCTTAGAACAACTAGTTGATGTTAAGTTCAACTACTATTTAATTTTTGCATAAATTTTATTAATTGCTTGAAATAAGAGAAAAATCACTTGAAACAACCAAAATACATCATATTGAAACAACCAATATAAAGAATATTTGCATGCCATCAGACAGAACATTAATATCTTAAATATAGAAGTAATAATTTAAAAATAAAAAAGAAATTAGAGAACCCGACCAATACATTGGTTAACAAAATGAACACAGACATCTCAGCAGTTAATAAAAACTACTAATTGCCAACAGAAGATGGTGAAAATGTGATTAAAAAAAAGAAAAACTGAGAGACCAAAGAAATTTGAGTATTGGTTTAAAGTTTAAAGCACAAGCCTGAATGAAAGCCAGCCAGGAGGCAATATGTCAGGCCACCTGTGGGGGAAGAATCAGCCTCTCTGCATTCTTTCCCTGCCCACTAGAGATACAGTTGCTAGGAAATGGCCCAGAGGGCCAGGACAGAGCTGTTTATGGTCTTGGCACCTAATGTAAGCCAATCATTTCAAAAGTCAACTTCCTATACCCAATAATGTAACATCAAGGCATGCAACTCCTGTTTGTGTTTTTTTTCCTTTAAAAAACTTTGTTCCCCTAGACCGAGGGGCCACATTCCTTTCCTATTTCCTCAGGAATTTTTGTGACCTGGGCTGGAGCTGTATACAATAAACCCTCATGTGTTTGCAGCAGAGTCGATTCCCTGGGAGTCTCACGAACTGGGCATAACAAAACAATCAACAAAGAGTTTAATCTCACTAGCCATAAAAAAAAAAAATCAAAGTTAAAGATTCATTGAATTCCGTCTTACACCTGTCAGCACTGAGAAAAAAATAGAAGAAAATGTTACCAAGGATATGGACAAAAATACACCATTACACACTGCGGGCTGGCAGGAGTACAGTGTAGGCCAGCACTACATTATGGAAGTGAGCAATGAGCTTCCAGCTATAGTACTTCTGGGTATTTATTCAAATGTCTGAAGTCAACCTAGCACAGAGATATTTGCAAATCAGTGTTTACTGAAGTATGGCTTACAATAGCTCGGTTATGTAATTAACCTAGGTGTTCAATAACAGGAATGGATACAGAAAACGTAGTACATACATACACAATTTTCAGCCATAGAGTAAAGCTATATAACTTTCATAAAAAAATCATGAAGTGGTGTTTGGGGCAGCACACAGAGCACACAGGTTCTGGCAGGACTACCTACAGCCTCCTGATGCTCTTACAGTGCAAAATTGCTTCTCTGATAACAGGAGTGATTTTATTATGCCTTACTTAGTTTTTTTTCTTTTGTAAATATGTCTTATGCAAAACAGCACATATCTTTTGCTTTGTCCAGATTTCTTTATTTTGAGGAAATGTTTATTGTCCTGTCTTTTAAGCACCGATTAGGGTCAAATACGTTGGTGCTCATAACTTAGATGGATGGACGAGAATACACTGGTTTTGTTTGAAAGTGTAAGTGATTCGGGTTGTTTTCTTCACACACTTGATAAGTGATTAAACCCAATGAATTCCTATTTGGATGTATATGTATTTGACAAATGTATATGTAACAACCAAAGTTTATTTAAATTATGTATTTAAAATTTACCATTTTAAAGTCTATCTACTGTGCTTTGTGTGTCAATTTGCATCAAAGGTGGTTGAGATGTTAATAAAGGTTTTGAAAGAAAAAAAATCATGTTGTGGGTAGAATCATATTAAATAAACTATGCCAGTGTCCTGTAATACCCAATTCATGAGACTCACAAAATACCACTAGGAATCAACTCTGTTGCAAAACACACAAGGGTTTTATTACAAGCTCAAGCCTGGGCCACAAGTCACCTTCAGAAACAAAGAGGCAAGTGATTTCTTGCTCTGGAAAAGCAGGGTTTTTAAATGTAAAAACCACAAGCAAGGAAGTACATGCTTTGGCATTACAGGATTAGGTAAGAGGGTCTAAAGGGAAGCTGACCTTTAAAATAATTGGACTGTTTTAGGCACCAAGAGCAGATAAAGGTCAGGCCAGCCTACTTGGGGGACATCTGATATTGAGAAATACTTGGAGTGTCCAGTTACATGCAGAATAGGCTATAACCATCCTGTCGGTTTTCTTAGGGGCAAGGTTATGTGACTCCAGTCACACCCTGAGGTTTATCTGTGTGGGCGACTGCTGACCACCTCGTCTGGTTACTAAGAAATGCTGTTTCCTAAGTATGGAAAGAATGCAGTCTGTAATGTTTAATATTCTGTAATATTTTATGCTCTAATCCTTCCTTAAACATGCAGATTAGTTTTGCTATTACGATCAAACTCATTTCCTTATAAAAATTACAACCTACCCTTTCTGATTCCAGAATGGTGAAGACAGAATTATGTAAGTTCAATGGAAATAAAGTATCAGCATTTGTAATATTATAGAACTGTATGTACTTCAGATTACTTAAAAGAACATTGTCTTGTGTGAGAAGGTTTTTTTTCAATGATAAAAGGAATGCTAGCCTTGTATGCATTTAATACTGGGTTACCTTCCCCCATTGCACAAACAAAAAAGCAGAAAGCAGAAGAGAAAGAAAAAGACAGAGGCGGTTGTTTCTTAATTTATTGTTTGAGAATTTCATATACACACACATATATATAACATGTTTTGAATGTTATTCATATATATAGGGATAATTTAATTTGGTGTCCATTTAGCAGAATAAGAGAAGTAGATTCTTTCCTAAATACTTACCCTTTTGGGATCTTTGGCCCATTTATGAGTTCTATCTCATGTAATGGACCTTCAATACAAATAAAGCTGGTTGAACTTTCCTATAACCTTTGTGAATATTACTTCACAGTGTCATATCTTGCCATGAGAGTCAACATTGTTGCTTGAAGAGTTTACAACTGGAAAAACTGTTGACTAACTTTCTGCCCTAGTAATGTGAATAGCACCTTTAGGTCACATGAAAGCTAGCCAGTGGGGTGGAGTTTCCAAATCAGTATAAGCTTTATTTCTCTTTATCCTTTGACACACCTTTGAGATATTTTTAAAAATAGAATCTTAGCATCTGGAGACATTTAAGAGTAATGGAAAATAGTCTATAATTTTTTGGAGGAATTGTGGAACCCGTCTGACCCACAGCCTGAAGAGAGAGAACCCATTTCTGTCACTAGGCTTTTCAACTATGGTCTGTGAGAGAATTTTTCCCCAGTATAAAGCAACTACATTTAAACTCTCATTATGTATTTATTTTTATACAATTAAGGAAGCCATACTGTTGGAGTGCAAGCTCATATTGCCACTATGGATGTAAGTGTGGGCTTCCTCAAAAAGCAAGAAATATCATATAACCCTGAAGAATCTATCCTGAACGTATCCAAAGTCATGTAACCTACTACATATATACTTGAAGAAATATATTTATTACGGCTCTATTTTGAATAGTGTAAGAATTGAAGTACCTCAAATATACATCTGCTGATGGATATTTGATATATTATATATATACAATATATGATATATATACAAAATAAAATTTAATTCAGCTACAAATGTAATTACAAAATTTGACTCGAAATGAATGGATGTGGAATTAATCATTCTGAATGAGGTAACCCTGATCAAAAAAAAAAAAAAAAAAGGGCTACATTTTCTTTCTCATATGTAGATATGGATACTAGATTTCAATTTTTAGCTTGTATGTTATAGTTGGTGTATCAGTAGAAATTAAGAAACTAGAAAGAGGAGGGGCCAAGATGGCGGCACCAGAACAGCTTGTCTGAGAAGCGGGACAACACACTCCATACAGCGACCAGGAGACTGAACTCTGGGCCCTAAAACAACAGCGATCGATCATGTTTTCCAGGTTAGGGGAGGCTCCCACAGCGTGGGAATCGGTCGGGTCCACTCTCGGCTGCCCAGCCAGAACCCGGAAGAGAACCCTGCTAACACAGGCTTTGGGTCTCCAGGCTGGTGCTGCAAGCCTGCATGTCCTGATCACTTTCCCAGGCTGATCGGTGGGCACAAGGGTGCCTGAGACTGAGAGTCCCAGTCCCAAGAAAACCCCATGGGGAAGGAAAGTTGCTAGACTGATCATGGGTCACCCAGTCTTTCCCTGGAAGATCTCGCTGACCTCTGATACCCTCTGCCATCACAACTGAGCTCCTGCCACGCACAGAGAGCAGCTGCAGCTGTGCACCCAGCTCAAAATCCCTACTCCCTCTTCAGAGGAGGCAAAAGGAGGACAGTAGAATCTGCCACAGACCACATTGTCTGTACCCCAACCCGAGATGGGGGCTGAGAAAAGCCAATCCTTTCGGGCACTCCCCCAAACGCCGGCATAATCCTGCCATAGCAGAGCAGAAGGATAAAGAGGCACACAGCAGCTTCACAGTGCCAGAACTCCAGTGCTGCCAGCTGCTCCTAGCAAACAAACTACAGCTCAGGATCTGGGGCTGTGGTCATTCTACACGTCCTGAGATTCTCCTGGGTCCAGCGCAATAAAGTCTAGCAGCAAGTTCTAGTTCTAGCACAGGCGCCCCCCCGACCCCTGGCAGAGAAACACTGGCTCAGGATCCGACTGAGAAGCGCCAACCCCTGCTGGCACTCCCTTGAGAGCACCTCCATAAGCTTGCCCTAGCAAAGGGGAAGGTCAGAGGGGAAGGACAGAGAGGCAGCCTGCCAAGGACTGCCCTCTCTCCAGCTCACCCAGCGTCCCCTAACAGAGAAACCCAAGCTCTGGATCTGAGGACATTCAAACCTACCTGGAACTCTCTCAGGATCAGCAAACACAGATTTTACTGCCAGGCTGCTTCAGGCAGAGAGATCTGGGCCTGGGATCTGGGATTGAATACACTCAACCTAAATCTTTCCTGTTCCACCCAGGGAACAGCCAACATAACCCATCATGGCAAAGGGAAAGGACAGGGAGGCAGCACACAGGAAAGGTGGACACTGAATCCTGCGGCCACAGTGTCATAGAGCTGACTGTTAGCCTACACGTGCACCTCCTCAGCAGGACCAAATCAGAGAGTAGTGAGCAAGGGGAAACCCTGTGCATTCCAACTGGTCCTGCAAGAGAGTGAGTGAGCCTTCTAGGGAGAGTTTGCCCCAGACCCAGGGCTTCTCCACAGAAGCAACCAGACAAGATCCCTGCCAAACACACCCCTAGTGTGGGCATCATAGGGATTCTTGGGATAGAAACCCCAACATTGAAGTTTCTGCCTTGCGGGTCCACCAGTGTAATCCAGGCAAACAAAACCTGGATCTCAGTCAGAACTGCATAATAGTGGCTTGCAGGCCACTGCAATAGTCAGAGAATCCGCACATGAACACTGCGCCTGCTAAAAGCACACGTGAATAGCACCAGCGTCACATTCCTTACTTAGGCAAAACTGAAACCATAGTGCACACGCCCAAACCAGTGAACCTCTCTCATCGTCCTGAAAAAACAGTCCAGAAAACAGAAAGAGACGATCACAGCCCGAACTACAATCTCGAGGAACAAACAGTGAGGATTATAAATAACCAGATGGCTAGAGGCAGACCTAAGAACACTCCCAACAAAAATCAGGACATAATGACCTCACCAGCAACCCCACAAAACAATGGACACTTCAATTCACTAGATATACAAGAAAACAACCTCAAAACTATGTTTCTCCAGCTATTACAGGCCGATAAAGATGAAATCAACAAAGCCGTCAGAGAAATAGCCAAAGAAATTGAGACTAACCAAGAGGAAACAAATCGTGTTCTCAGAGAAATGACCAGGAAAATTGAGGCAAACAGAGAAGAAATGCACAAAGCTCTCAAAGAAATGTCCACACAAATGAAGGCAAATAAAGAAGAAATAAACAAAGCTCTCATAGAAATACAGGCAATTATACCCAAATAAGTAGAGGCACAATTAGTGATACATAGAGAGGAAACAGACAAAAAGATAGAAGCTATCATTGAAAAGCAGGAGTCCACATTCAAACAGATGAAGGAAATGGTGCAAGACATGAAAACAGAATTAGAATCAATAAAGAAAACACAAATAGAGAAAAACTAGGAGCTGGAGAAAATAGAGAAAAGATCATAAAGAAAAGAACATAGAGAAAAGATGCTTACAAAGGTAAGCATCACCAACAGAAAACAAGAGATGGAAGAAAGAATTTCAGGAGCCGAAGATACACTTGTGGAAATTGACACGTCTCTCAAAGAAAAAATAAAATCAGAAAAGTTCCAAACACAAAACATCCAAGAAATCAAGGACACCATGAAAAGACAAAACCTAAGAATAATAGGAGTAGAAGAAAAAGAAGACATCAGGCTCAAAGGTCCGGAAAATATTTTCAAGAAAATTATAGAAGGAAACTTTCCCAACTTAAAGAAGGAGATGGCAATAAACATACAAGAGACATACAGAACACCAAGTAGACTAGACCAGAAAAGAAATTCTTCACGTCACATCATGGTCAAAACACTGAACCTACAAAACAAAGAAAAAATTCTAAATGCAGCAAGGGAAAAAGGCCAAGTAACATATGAAGGTAGACCTATCAGAATCACACCAGATTTCTCAACAGAAACTATGAAAGCCAGAAGGGCCTGGAGAGAAATCATATAGTCCTTAAGGGACCACAGATTCCAACCCAGACTACTATACCCAGCAAAACTTTCAATCAACATAGACGGAAAATTCAAGATATTCCAAGAGAAAACCAAATTTAAACAATATCTACATAGTAAACCAGCTCTACAGAAGTTACTAGAAGGGAAACTCCAAACCAAAGAAAACAACTACATCGAAGGAAACAGAGGAAATAGATAACTATACAACAACAACAACAAAAAAAAAAAACAAAAGAAGACAAGCAATGAAACTCAGTGACACCACCAACCCAACATCTAAAGTAAGTAACAATTGTTGGTCACTAGTTTCTATCAACATCAACAGACTCAACTCCTCAATTAAAAGACACAGACTAACAGAATGGTTGCGGAAACAGGATCCATCATTCTGTTGCATCCAAGAAACACACCTATGCAACAAAGATAAACACTACCTCAGAGTAAAGGGCTGGAAAAATGTCTTTCAAGCAAATGATTCCAGAAAACAAGCGGGAGTAGCCATCCTAATATCTAATAAAATAAACTTTCAACCCAAGTTAATCAAAAAAGATAAGGATGGCCACTATATTCTCATCAAAGGAAACCCCCCCAAGAGGACATCACAATTTTGAATATCTATGCCCCAAATACAAGAGCACCTACATTCGTAAATGAAACAATATTAAAGCTTAAATTACACATTGATCCTAAAACCCTAATAGTGGAAGACTTCAACACTCCACTCTCACCAAGGGACAGATCAACTAGACAGAAAACAAATAGGGAAATAAAAACACTTACAGAGACCCTAAATCAAATGGACCTAATAGACATCTACAGATCTTCTCATCCAAACTCAAAAGAGTATACCTTCTTTTCAGCACCTCATGGAACCTTCTCCAAAATAGACCATATAGTTGGCCATAAAGCAAGCCTCAACAGATACAAAAAAATTGAAATAATCCCCTGTATTCTATCTAACCACCATGGACTTAAGCTGGACCTCAACAACAACAGAAAAAACAAACAGCCTACACGCACATGGAAACTGAACAACTTATTACTCAATGACCGCTGGGTTAAAGAAGAAATAAAGAAAGAAATTAAAGACTTCCTAGAATTAAATGAAAATGAAGGCACAACATACCCAAATTTATGGGACACTTTGAAAGCAGTGCTCAGGGGAAAATTTATAGCACTAAGTGCCTGCAAGAAGAAATTCATAACATCACATACAAACAACTTAATGCCCCAACTGATAACCCTAGAAAAAAAAGAAGCAGATACACCGAAGAGGAGCAGAAGGCTGGAAATAATCAAACTCAGGGCTGAAATCAATCAATTAGAAACAAATAAAACTATTCAAAGAATCAATGAAACAAAAAGCCGGTTCTTTGAGAAAATCAACAAGATAGACAAACCCTTAGCCAAACTTACTAAAAAGCAGAGAGAATCTATCCAAATCAACAAAATCAGAGATGAAAAGGGTGACATAACTACAGACACTGAGGAAATTCAAACAATCATTAGGTCATACTACAAAAGCCTATATGCTACAAAATTTGAAAATCTAAATGAAATGGACAATTTTTTTGATAGATTCCATCTTCCAACATTAAGTCAAGATCAGGTAGAAAGAATGAACAGCCCTATATCCCCCAAGGAAATTGAAGCAGTCATTCACATTCTCCCCTCCAAAAAAAAAGCCCTGGGCCAGATGGTTTCAGTGTGGAATTCTACCAGACCTTCAAAGAAGTGCTCACACCCATTCTCCTCAAACTATTCCACACAATAGAAACAGAAGGTACATTACCAAACTAATTCTATGAAGCAACAGTCACCCTGATACCTAAAACACACAAAGACCCAACAAAAAAAAAGAAAACTTCAGACCTATCTCTCTTATGAACATTGACGCAAAAATACTTAATAAAATACTTGCAAACTGAATCCAAGAACACATCAAAGATATCATCCACCACGACCAAGTAGGCTTCATCCCAGGCATGCAAGGGTGGTTCAACATATGGAAATCCATCAATGTAATCCAACACATAAACAAACTGAAGGAGAAAAACCACATGGTCATATCCTTAGATGCTGAAAAAGCATTTGACAAAGTCCAACACCCATTTATGTTTAAAGTCTTGGAGAGATCAGGAATACAAGGCACATATCTAAACATAGTAAAGGCAATATACAGCAAGCCTATAGCCAACATCAAACTCAATGGAGAGAAACTTAAATCAATCCCACTGAAATCAGGGACAAGACAAGGCTGCCCACTCTCTCCCTACCTCTTCAGCATAGTACTTGAAGTCCTAGCCAGAGCAATAAGACAACTAAAGGAGATCAAGGGGATACAAATCAGAAAGGAAGCGGTCAAAGTGTCACACTCTTCACAATAGCCACTAATGACATAAAGTATCTTGGGGTGACACTAACCAAGCAAGTGAAAGACCTGCTTGAGAAAAACTTCAAGTCTCTGAAGAAAGAAATTGAAGAAGATCTCAGAAGATGGAAAGATCTCCCGTGCTCATGGATTGGTAGGATTAACATTGTGAAAATGGCCATCCTGCCAAAAGCAATCTACAGATTCAATGCAATTCCCATCAAAATACCAATTCAATTCTTTACAGACCTTGAAAAAAAGATTCTCAGCTTTATATGGAGAAACAAAAAAGCCAGAATCTCCAAAACAATCCTGTACAACAACAGATCATCTGGAGGTATCTCCATCCCCGATCTCAAGTTGTAGTACAGAGCAATAGTAATGAAAACTGCATGGTATTGGCATAAAAACAGAAAGGAGGATCAATGGAACCACATAGAAGATCCAGAAATAAACCCACACACCTATGAATGCTTGATTTTTGACAAAGAAGCCAAAACCATTCAATGGAAAAAAGACAGCATCTTCAACAAACAGTGCTGGTCCAACTGGATGTCCACATGCAAAAAAATGAAAATAGATCTATATTTATCACCCGGCACATAACTAAAATCCAAGTGGATCAAAGACCTCAACATAAAACCAGATACTCTAAATCTGTTAGAAGAAAAAGTGGGGAACAGCCTAGAACTCATTGGCACAGGAGACAACTTCCTGAACAGAACACCAACAACACAGGCTCTAAGAGCAACAATCAATAAATGGGACCTCATGAAACTGAAAAGCTTCTGTAAAGCAAAGGACACTGTCATAAAAACAAATTGGGAAAGAATCTTCACTAACCCTTTATCTGACAGAGGACTAATATCGAGTATATACAAAAAACTAAAGAAGCTGAAAAGCAGCAAACCAAGTAATCCAATTAAAAAATGGGGAGCAGAGGTAAACAGATAATTCTCGACAGAGGAATATCGAATGGCAGAGAAACACTTAAAGAAATGCTCATCCTCATTAGCCATCAGGGAATTGCAAATCAAAATGACCCTGAGATATCACCTTACACCCATCAGAATGGCCAAGATGAAAAACTCAAGGGACAACACATGCTGGAGAGGTTGTGGAGAAAGGGGAACATTCCTCCACTGCTGGTAGGAATGTAAACTGGTACAATCATTCTGGAAATCTCTCTGGCGCTTTCTAAGACAATTAGGAATAGTGTTTCCTCAAGACCCAGCTATACCACTGCTAGGTATATACCCAAAGTTTGCTCAAGTACACAAAAGGGATATTTGCTCAACCATGTTTATAGCAGCTTTATTTGTAATAGCCAGAACCTGGAAACAACCCAAATGTCCATCAACGGAGGAATGGGTACAGAAATTGTGGTATTTTTACACAATGGAATACTACTCAGCAATCAAAAAGGAGGAAATCATGAAATTTGCAGGCAAATGGTGGGATCTAGAAAAGATCATCCTGAGTGAAATATCCCAGAAGGAGAAAGACAAACACGGTATATACTCACTTATATAGACCTGTAAGATATGATAAACATAATGAAATCTATACACCTAAAAAGATAATCAAGAGAGCAGACATGGGGTAAGATGATCAATCCTCATTTAGAAAGACAGATGAGATGTGCATTGAACATATGACAGGAGTCTACTGAGTGCATTTGAAAAACTCTAACTAGCAGTGTTTTCAAAGCAAAGACTCATGACCAAACCTTTGGCAGGGTACAGGGAATCATAAGAAAGAAGGGGAGTTAGTCTGATGAGGAAAGGATAGGAGCTCCTCAAGGACCAAATATATCTGGGCACAGGGTCTTTTCTGATACTGACATTCAACCAAGGACCATGTATATATATAACCTAGAACCTCTGCTCAGAGGTAGCCTGTGGTAGCTCAGTAACCAATTGGTTTCCCATAGTGAGGGGAACAAGGACTATTTCTAACAGGAACTCAATGACTGGCTCTTGGCCTCCCCACCGCCCAAGGGAGGAGCAGTCCTGTTAGGCCACAGAGGAGATCTTTGCAGCCAGTCCTGAAGATACCTGATAAACAGGATCAGATGAATGGGGAGGAGGTTCCCCCTATCAGTGGTCTTGGAAAGGGGCATGGTGGAGATGAGGGAGGGAGGAAGGGACTGGGAGAAAATGAGGGATCGGGACACAGCTGGGATACAGAGTTAATAAAATGTAAATGATAAGAAAAAAATAAAATTCGACCTGGAGGCGTGGCAAGATGGCGGCGCCGGGAGGACTCTCATTCTGAGGAGCAGCCCAGCAGGATTGGCATAGTGACCAGCAATCAGAACTCGCGGCCATAAAACACAAGTGATTGTGTTTCACAGGTGAGAGGATACCCCACGGTGGGGGATTCAATCAGCTTTAACTCACCTGGGTAAACCGAGGAAGAGATCCCGGTTCCGCTAGGTACTTGGTCGCCAGCCCAGAGCTACACCCCAGTGTGATCTGGTCATGATCCCAGACTTATCTATGGGCCCACAACACCATAGACTGGATTTCCCAGTCCAGAGATAACCCCACAGAGCAGGAAACAATTGGGACCGACCTTAGGTCACCCAGACATCCCCTGGAAAAGACTCGGGTTCCATGGGTGGCCAAGAGCCAGCCTGGACCCAGAGTCGGGACCCAGGAGCCTACACAGAGCCCTGCCTGCATGCCTGATTTGCCGCCTCAGATAGAACTGTGGGCACCAGGGCACCAGGCACCAGAGACTGCATTTCACTGGCAGATGCAAACCCACAGGGAGGGAAACAGCTGGTCTGTTCTCAGAGCACTCAGCCGACACCCCCACCCCTAAACAGTCTAAGGGAAAATTACCCAGTGTAGGCAGCAGCCAAGGCTCCAAACAGCCAGAAAGGTGAAGCCACAAGCGGGCATCTGTGTCTGTGGGTTCTACTCGCCACCCCAGACAGAACAGCGGTCCCCAAAGCAAAGACTGCATGTCTCTGGCAGGAGGAAACCCCCAGCGGAGGGAATCATCAGCTCTAATGCTTAGGACACCCAGCACCAAAACACTTCCTGGAATCACGCAGACTCTAGGCTCTAATGCAGGCAGGAGCACAGTGCTCTGATGCCATTATTGAGTTCCCCTAGGGCACTGGGACACACAGCTGCATCCTCAGACCTACAAAAGCCAGAGAGCCATTACAGCAGCCCTCAGATACTGTGCCAAGGATCAACCAGTTATCCTTAGCTAGACTGTCAAAACTGTGGGAATCCCTGGTCCTTCAATAGGGCTGCACCCCCAGCGTCTGGACCAGAGCAGTGCCTACAGCCGCCATCCCAGACAGGGACACACAGCTTCTGGTCCAGAGTGAGGCACCCAGCCTCCATACCAGAGCAGCACCCCCAGGCGCCAACTCAACCTAGGTGCACATTCTCCAGGTCCAGAGCAGAGCAATCAGCCTCTGGCCCAGATACTTGCTGAGTGCACCTCTCACTTTCCCAGACAGAACTGTGCGCCCCAGGATAACGGACCGAGTTTCCCTGTTGGGAGAAAACCCCACAGTTAGGGAATCAGCAGGTTCTTCAAGAGGACTGTACCTGGAAATTTAGTGAGCAGCAGCACACTAAATTTATAACAAGAAACCCAGCAGTGGGGCAGCTGTCTTGAGAACTTCTATGGGTAAGAGGAGATCCCCCCTGCCTATCATAGACCACAGCTACTACTCAGAGCTATAAACCTGAGGTGAGCAGTGGCAACTCCTGAGAAACACTGGCCATACAGTGACCATAACCAAAAAGCAGAGAAGGACTCCTTCAGGAAAAATCATCTTCCAGCCAAGGGGATACTCCCTACCTCAGGACTCCAGGAAGCACAGAAACTAACAGCCAAAACCTAAATCAGCCCAATGGGTAGAGGTCAGCGTAAAAGCTCAACCAACAAAAGACAGAGCAATATGGCATCTGCAGAACCCAGCCATCCAGGGGCAAACAGCCCTGGACAATGCAGAATAATAGAAAATCAAGAAGATGACCTTATATCTATGTTGATGAAGAGGATAATAGAGGAAACAAATAAAATACTTAAAGAATTAGAGGAAGATAAAACTAAACAGATCATGGCTACAGATATCCGTAAAGAAATGGAGGAAGTTAAAGACAAGCAGATTATGGCAATCCATGAAGAAATACGGGAAGATGCAGCCAAACAGCTTATAGCCTTCAGAGAAGAAACAATTAAATCACTCAAAGAAATAAAAGAAACAGATTTGAAGGAACTAAAAGAAAAATAGGAAAATACATTCAGACAGGTGAAGAAAGTAAACAAAACAACTCAAGAACTGAAGATAGAACTGGAAAAATCAAAGAAAACACAAATGGAGGAAATAATGGAGAGGAAGAATTTAGGAAGAAAACAGGAACCACAGAGGTAAGCATAACCAACAGACTAAAAGACATGGAAGAAAGAATCTCAGGTGTAGAAGATACAATGGAAGAAATCGTTGTATCTGTCAAAGGAAATGTTAAATCCAAAAAATTCCTCACAAAGACCGTCCAAGAAATCCAAGACAATATGAAAAGACAAAACCTAAGAATAATAGGTATAGAGGAAAAAGAAGACTCCCTGCACCAAGGCTCAGAAAATATTTTCAACAAAATCATTGAAGAAAAATTCCCCAAGTTAGAGAGGCCAATAAGAATACACGAGGCCTACAGAACACCCAACAAATTTGACCAGAAAAGAAAATCTTCCCGCCACATAATAATCAAAACAGTATACAGAACAAAGAAAAAATACTAAAAGCTGAAAGGGAAAAAGGCCAAGTAACATATAATGGCAAACCCATTAGAATCACACCTGACTTTTCAACAGAGACTATGAAAGCTAGAAGGGCCTGGATGGATATCATGCAGACCCTAAGAGAACACAGATGTCAGCCCAGGCTACTATACCCTGCAAAACTCTCAGTCCTCATAGACGGAGAAAACAAGATATTCAATGACAAAAACAAATTTCAGCAATACCTACATACATATCCAGCATTACAGAAGACACTGGAAGGGAAAATACAACCCAAGAAAATTAGCTTCTGTCAAGAAAACTCAGGAAATAATTAACGTTACTACAGTAAAACAAAAAGCAACCAAGCACACAACCTTATGAACACAGCCAACATCAAAATCAAAGGATCTAACAGCCAATGGTCATTAATCTCTCTCAACATCCATGGACTCAACTCTCCAGTAAAAAGACACCGATTAACAAAATGGATACATAAACAAAACCCAGCAATCTGTTGCATACAAGAAACACACCTAAGGCACAAAGATAGACATTACCTGAGGGTAAAGGTTGGAAGACGACTTTCCAAGCTAATGGACCCAAGAAACAAGCAGGAGTAGCCATTCTAATATCTGATAAAATAGACTTTCACCAAAATTAATAAAAAGAGATGGGGAAGGACACTTCATACTCATCAAGGGAAAATTCCACCAGGAAGACATCACAATCCTGAACATCTATGCCCCAAATACAAGAGCACCCACATTTGTAAAAGAAACATTGATAAAATTTAAACCACATATAGATTCCCACACATTAATAGTGGGAAACTTCAAAACCCCACTCTCAACAAAGGACAGGTCAACAAAATAAAAATTAAACAAAGAAACAATATCTCTGACAGAGGTCATGAATCAAATGGACCTCACAGACATTTACAGAACTTTACACCCAAACACAAAAGAATTTACCTTCTTCTCAGCACCTCATGGAACCTTCTCCAAAATAGACCATATAGTTGGTCACAAAGCAAGCCTCAACAGATATGAGAAGACTGAAATAATCCCTTGTATCCTGTCTGATCACCATGGAATAAAGCTGGTCTTCAACAACAACAGAAATAGCAAAAAGCCTACACAAACATGGAAACTGAACAGCTTGTTACTAAATGACAGCTGGGTCAGGGAAGAAATAAAGAAAGAAATTAAAGCCTTTCTAGAACTCAATGAAAATGAAGATACAACATACCCAAACTTGTGGGACACAATGAAAGCAGTGCTAAGAGGAAAGTTCATAGCACTAAGTGCCTTCAAGAAGAAATTTGAGACAGCTCATTCAAGCAACTTAATGGCCCACTTAAAAACCCTAGAAAAAGAAGAAGCAGACATACCAAGAAGGAGTAGACAGCTGGAAATAATCAAACTCAGGGCTGAAATCAATCAATTAGAAACAAATAAAACAATTCAAAGAATCAATGAAACCAAGAGCTGGTTCTTTGAGAAAATCAACAAGATCGACAAACCCTTAGCCACGCTAACTAAAAGGCAGAGAGACACCACCCAAATCAACAAAATCAGAAATGAAAAGGGGGACATAACTACAGACACTGAGGAAATCCAAACAATCATTAGGACTTACTTCAAAAGTCTATACTCAACAAAATTTGAAAATCTAAATGAAATGGACAATTTTCTTGATTGATTTGACTCACCAAAGCTGAATCAGGACCAGGCAAATCAATTAAATAGTCCTATATCACCCAAAGAAATAGAAGCAGTCATCAAAAGTCTCCCATCCAAAAAAAGCCCAGGACCAGATGGCTTCAGCGCAGAATTCTACCAGACCTTCAAAGAAGAGCTAACTCCAATTCTCTTCAAACTATTCCACAAAATAGAAACAGAAGGAACATTACCAAACTCATGAAGCCACAATCACCTTGGTACCTAAACCTCACAAAGACTCAACAAAGAAAGAGAATTTCAGGCCAATCTCCCTTATGAACATTGATGCAAAAATACTTAACAAAATACTTGCAAACCGAATCCAAGAACACATCAAAGATATTATCCACTATGACCAAGTAGGCTTCATCCCAGGTATGCAGGGGTGGTTCAATATACGGAAATCCATCAATGTGATCCACCATATTAACAAACTGAAAGAAAAAAAACATGATAATCTCCCTAGGTGCTGAAAAAGCATTTGACAAAATCCAACATGCATTCATGTTTCAAGTACTGGAGAGATCAGGGATACAAGGCACATATCTAAACATAGTAAAGGCGATATACAGCAAGCCTATAGCCAACATCAAACTAAATGGAGAGAAACTTAAAGCAATCCCACTGAAATCAGGACCAGACAAGGCTTCCCACTCTCTCCATATCTCTTCAACATAGTGCTGGAAGTCCTTGCTAGAGCAATAAGACAGTTGAAGGAGATCAAGGGGATACAGATGGGAAAGGAAGAAGTCAAATTATCACTATTTGCAGATGATATGATAGTATACGTGAGTGACCCCAAAAACTCTACCAGGGAACTCCTACAGCTGATAAACACCTTCAGCAATGTGGCCAGATACAAAATTAACTCAAAAAAATCAGTAGCATTCCTGTATACAAAAGACAAAAGTGCTGAGAAAGAAATTAGAGAAACAACACCATTCACAATAGCCACAAATGACATAAAGTACCTTGGTGTAACCCTAACCAAGCAAGTCAAAGACTTGTATGAAAAGAATTTCAAGTCTCTGAAGAAAGAATTAGAGGAAGATATGAGAAGATGGAAAGATCTCCCATGCTCATGGCTTGGCAGGATTAACATAGTAAAAATGGCCATCTTACCAAAAGCAATCTACAGATTTAATGCAATTCCCATCAAATTGCCAACATAATTCTTTCCAGACCTGGAAAGAAAAATTCTCACTTCATATGGAATAATAAGAAACCCAGATTTGCTAAAACAATCCTCTACAATAAAAGATCTTCTGGAGGTATCACCATCCCTGATCTCAAGCTGTACTATAGAGGAACAGTTATAAAAACTGCATGGTACTGGCATAGAAACAGAATGGTGGATCAATGGAATCGAACAGAAGACCCAGAAATAAACCCACATACTTACAGACACCTGATTTTTGACGAAGATGCCAAAACCATACAATGGAAAAAAGATAGCATCTTCAACAAATGGTGCTGGTCCAACTGGATGTCTGCATGTAGAAAAATGCAAATAGATCCATACTTATCACCCTGCACAAAACTGAAGTCCAAGTGGATCAAAGACCTCAACATAAAACTGGACACATTAAATCGGCTAGAAAAAAAAGTGGGGAATACCCTAGAACTCATTGGTACAGGAGAAAACTTCCTGAACAGAACGCCAAACAGCACAGGCTCTAAGAGCAACAATCAATAAATGGGACCTCATGAAACTGAAAAGCTTCTGTAAAGCAAAGGACACTGTCATCAAAACAAAGTGACTGCCTACAGATTGGGAAAGAATCTTCACTAACCCTTTATCTCACAGAGGACTCATATCCAATATATATAAAGAACTAAACAAGCTGAAAAGCAACAAACCAAGTAATCCATTTAAAAAATGGGGAACAGAGCTAAAGAGAGAATTCTCTGTAGAGGAATGTTGAATGGCAGAGAAGCACTTAAAGAAATGCTCAACCTCATTAGCCATTAGGGAAATGCAAATCAAAACAACCCTGAGATTTCACCTTACACCCATCATAATGGCCAAGATGAAAAACTCAAGGGACCACACATGCTGGAGAGGTTGTGGAGAAAGGGGAACCCTTCTCCACTGCTGGTGGGAATGTAAACTGGTACAACCACTCTGGAAATCAATCTGGTGCTTTCTCAGACAACTAGGAATAGTGCTTCCTCAAGATCCAGCCATACCACTCCTAGGCATATACCCAAAAGAGGCGCAAGTACACAAAAAGGACATTTGCTCAACCATGTTTGTAGCAGCTTTATTTGTAATAGCCAGAAGCTGGAAACAACCCAGATGCCCCTCAATTGAAGAATGGATGCAGAAACTGTGGTACATCTATACAATGGAGTATTATTACTCAGCAATGAAAAATAAGGATATCATGAAATTCGCAGGTAAATGGTGGGACCTGGAAAGGATCATCCTGAGTGAGTTGTCCCAGAAGCAAAAAGACACGCATGGTATATACTCACTCATATAAACATACAATATAGAATAAACCCACTAAAATCTGTACATCTAAACAAACTAAGCAAAAGAGAGGACCCTAACTAAAATGTTCAATCCCCATCCTGAAAGGCAAAGAGGATGGACATCAGAAGAAAAACAAAATAGGAAACAACCTCGGAACCTGCTACAGAGGGCCTCTGAAAGCCAGAAAAAAACAGGAAACAACCTTGAAACCTGCCATAGAGGTCCTCTGAAAGGCTCTGCAGTATAGACTGTCAAAGCAGATTCTGAGCCTGATAGCCAACTGATGGGCAGAGTGAATGGAATTTTATGTAAGAAGTGGGAAATAGTAAGAGCTGGAGGGGACGGGAACTCCACAAGGAGAGCAACAGAACAACATAATTTGAACACAGGGAACTTCCCAGAGACTCATACTCCAACCAAGGACTATTCATGGAGATAACCTAGAACTCCTGCACAGATGTAGCCCATGGCAGTTCAGTGTCCAAGTGGGTTACATAGTAATGGGAAGAGGGACTGCCTCTGACATAATCTGATTGGCCTGCTCGTTGATCACCTCCCCCTGAGGGAGGAGTAGCCTTACCAGGCCACAGTAGAGGACAATGCATCCAATTTTCATGAGAACTAATAGACTAAGATCAGAAAGGAGAGGAGAACCTCCCCTATCAGTGGACTTGAGGAGTGGCATGCATGCAGAAAGGGGAGGGAGGGTGGGATCGGGAGGGGAGAAGGGAGGGGCTTATGGGGGGATACAAAATGAACAAAGTGTAATTAATAAAAAAAATTGAAAAAAATAAAAATTAAAAAATTCAAAAAAAAAAAACAAAACAAAAGAAAAAAAAAGAAACTAGAAAGAAGCTATTGTTTTATTTAAAGGAGCAGAATAAAATAACATGAATATGAAGGGAGTATTTGGAGCAATGGCACCAGAAAGGATTACAGCAGGTGAAGGGTGAGAGAACAGGATTGAGGAAGAGGTTGGGAAGAGATAACTAACAATAAGTCCTCTGAAAAAGCCATAGGAGAAACATATTTTTTCATACGGTTATTTACAGTAACTACTGTGAGTCATAAACATTAGATGCATCAGGAAATACCCCCACCCTTCACCAGTGCAGTTCTCTGAAGTGAAAACAACAACAACAACAACAAAAAAAACTCTTTCAAAAACTACATCCTTTCTTGCCATGCATTTACTAGAAATCTTTTTTTTTTTTAGATATAATACAGTCAACGTCTTAAATTCTTGTGATTTAGAAATTTGAAAATTGTGGTAATTCTTTAATATGTTCCAAAAATTGGACAGGTATTGAGTATTATTCTTTCTTTTGAACATAGGAATTAACAGATTCTCTTTTTCTCCCCCACATTCCTTTAATAGCATAATTCAATAATGCCAGACTCCTGTTCTCCCCAAGAAAGAAAGCACAAGCTATGCATGACCTAATCTCAGACATTCCGAAGTAGAAAATTCTTGCTTTTGAGATCTATGCTAATCATTAAAATAAAATTACCTAAACAAACTATGGGATGATATTTTATAGGACTCATTTAGTTCATCATATTTTTAAAACTACATTTGTGTAAAACATTGAAGTAGAGCAGTTTATACTGCAGAATAGTATATTGGTTTTTTTTTTAATTTCTTTTTAATTTTGGTTTGTCAAGTACATGTTTAGTTTTGACAAAATAATAACCCCATTTAGGAGTTATATTTTACTCAATTTATGTTAAAATTTCTGAGTAGAAATTGATTTTGAAAACTGAGAAACCAAACCAAAAAACAATTAAACAACAGCAACATGAAAAAAAGAAAATACAAAAGCTCTGTGATCTATGTTTTTATATAGCTTTAATCTGGATAGAAGAAATATTATAAAAACATACAGTTCCCTATGGTGAAAAATGATAAGGAAATGAGGAAAGATAAAGATGCATGATAGGGATATTGGAGATTCTGAATCGAGAAGGTCAGATCTCTTAAACAAAATGAAGGCCCGTTCATCAATAATAGCTTTCTCTGTACTATTTTATGATAACCACAGATGTTGTGATAAGAACAAAATCTACAGCAACTGCTGCTGCTGCTCAAGTTTTCATATCTGAATAACAATGAATTCTTGCTCCTACAGTTAAAAAAAAAAACTGCTACAAATGACTACTTATTACAGCAGGTCTCAACTTGTTAGTCATTACCTCCACAGTTTGCATTATGAGATATTGGGGTATATCAGATATTTACATTATTATTTATAACAACAGCAAAGTGACATCTATAAAGCAGTAACTAGAGTAATTTTGTGGTTGGGTTCCCACAACATGAGAAAGTGTGTTAAATGTTGCAGCATTAGGAATGTTGAGGTACACTGATTTGGTGACTGAGGTTATGCCATATTGACAGCTCCCTTCTGAAAGACTGTAGCTTCTTAAACTGTAAGGTCATCTAGATCATATTAGAAGTTTTACATGTTGCTAAGTGGAAATACATAGGTCATGTGGGAAGCATGTATCACTTTGATTTATTACGTTGGTTAAACTTAATCGCGAAACAACTTTACAAAAGAGGGATAGGGAGTTGATTCAGGAAGTACCATCACTTACAATCAATACGATCTATTGATACCTCTGTCTCTCACTGTATTTAAGCTTTACCTGTCATCTTGCTTTTTCTCATTTGCTCAGACACATAGTACCCCAACCACTTTGCATTATTGCCAGCTCCAAATACCAGACTTCTACTGCCTGGATATAACCATGACGCTCTCACCTATTTCATTTCTAATTGTCCAAATATAATGCTATCTTATCGTGGGTACCTTTCCTCACCTTTGTTTTCATCTTTGTCATGTTTAAAGTTTCCTTACAAGAGAGTTCTTAAATACCA
The DNA here is from genome assembly GCF_907164565.1 of Psammomys obesus. Taxonomy (NCBI): domain Eukaryota; kingdom Metazoa; phylum Chordata; class Mammalia; order Rodentia; family Muridae; genus Psammomys; species Psammomys obesus. Next base: position 8,335,536 of record NW_026596117.1, on the reverse strand, counting down.
GGAGCCTTTGGGATATGTATTACACGTCTAGAGTATAGGAAGTTAATCTTGTGATATGTGATGTTTATTGTGCAGCTAGAGCACATGGAAAAATATTATATCTAAGAAGTTGATTAACAAGAAAGCAATGTTGGTAAACAACTTACTTTTAAAAATCAATATATTTTTATTACAATTCAGTTATCACCATTTATTTGCCCTTGACTTATTCCAGCTCCCCCCCAGACAGCCTTTTTATTTTTTTATTTCTTTTTTAATTTTTTTATACTTTTTAAAAATTCACTTTACATCTTTGTTGTAATCCCATCCTTCCTTCACTTCTAATCATGTCCTTTTTCTCTCTCCCTCCCCTTTTTCTTAGAAAAGGGGCGCTCCCTTTCTCATCCGCCCAAGCTCATCAAGTTGCATCAGGACTGAGCATGTCCTCTTCCCCTGTGGCCTGGCAAGGCAGAAGCACTAGGGGAAGATAATCAAAAAGCTGGCAAATGAGTCTGCGTTCGATGTACTACCCACCTCCCTTACTAGAGGACCCACATGAGGCCTAAGCTGCCCATCTGCTACATCTTTGTACAGGGCCTAGGTCCATTTCCTGCATGGTCCTTGGTTGATGCTTGAGTCTCAACAAGCCCCTCTGGGACCTGGTTAGTTGGTTCTATTGGTCTTCTTGTGTGACCTCTTGATATTGAAAAGTTTCTGTAACAAACATGGTTGAACAAATGTCCTTGTTGTGTACTTGAGCAAATTTTGGGTATATACCTAGGAGTGGTATAGCTGGGTCTTGAGATAGCACTACTCCTAGTTGTCTGAGAAAGTGCCAGATTGACTTCCAAAGTGGTTGAACCAGTTTACATTCCCACCAGCAATGGAGGAGGGTTCCCTTTTCTCCACAACCTCTCCAGCATGTGCTATCACTTGAGTTTTTCATCTTGGCGATTCTGATGGGTGTAAGGTGAAATCTCAGGGTCGTTTTGATTTGCATTTCCCTAATGGCTAATGAGGTTGAGCATTTCTTTAAGTGTTTCTCTACCATTCGATGTTCCTCTTTCGAGAATTCTCTGTTTAGCTCTGTACCCTATTTTTTAATTGGATTACTTGGTTTGTTGCTTTTCTGCTTCTTTAGTTCTTTATATATACTGGATATTAGCCCTCTGTCAGATAAAGGGTTGGTGAAGATTCTTTCCCAATCTGTAGGCTGTCTATTTGTTTTGATGACAGTGTCTTTTGCTTTACAGAAGCTTTTCAGTTTCATGAGGTCCCATTTACTGATTGTTGCTCTTAGAGCCTGTGCTGTTGGTGGTCTGTTCAGGAAGTTGTCTCCTGTGCCAATGAGTAGCAGCTTTATTTGTAATAGCCAGAACTTGGAAACAACCCAGATGTCCATCAATGGAGGAATGGATACATCAATGGTATTTTTACACAATGGAATACTACTCAGCAATCAAAAAGGAGGAAATCATGAAATTTGTAGGCAAGTGGTGGGATCTAGAAAAGATCATTCTGAGTGAAGTATCCCAGAAGGAGAAAGACAAACTTGGTATATACCCGCTTATATAGACCTACAAGATATGATAAACATAATGAAATCTATACACCTAAAGAAGATAATCAAGAAAGTGGACACAGGCGAAGGTGATTAATCCTCATTTAGAAAGACAAATGGGATGTGCATTGAATGTATGACAGGAGTCTACCACAAAAGGCATCTGAAAGACTCTACCTAGCAGTGTTTCAAAGCAGACACTAAGACTCATAATCAAACCCTCGGCATAGTACAGGGAATCATATGAAAGAAGGGGAGTTAGTATGATATGGAAAGGATAGGAGCTCTACAAGGACCAAATATATCCGGGCACAGGGTCTTTTCTGAGACTGACACTCAACCAAGGACCATCTATGGATATAACCTAGAACTTCTGCTCGGATGTGGCCCGTGGTAGTTCAGTAACCAAGTAGTTTTCCAAAGTAAGGGGAACACGGACTATTTCTAACAGGATCTCAAGGGCAGGCTGTTTGACTCCCCCCCCCCCAGGGGAGGAGCAGTCTGTTAGGCCACAGAGGAGGACTTTGCAGCCAGCCCTGAAGATACCTGATAAAACAGGGTCAAATGAAAGGGGAAGAGGTCCTCCCCTATCAGTGGACTTGGAAAGGGGCAGGGAGGAGACCAGGGAGGGAGTGCGGGGTTGGGGAGGGAATGAGGGAGCAGGATACAGCTGGGACACAGAGTTAACAAAATGTAACTAAAAAGAAAAATAAAATTAAAAAAAAACAAAAAAAAAAACAAATAAGAAAAGGAAAAAAAAGTTTCTGTAAGGCAAATGACACTGTTAATAGAATGAAATGACAGTCTACAGATTGGGCAAAGATCCTCACTAATCCTACATCTGACAAAAGGGCTATTATTCAAAATATGTAATAAGTTCAAGAAATCAAACACCTATAAACAAAATAACCCAGTTTAAAAATGGAGCATGGAACTAAACAGCCTTTTTCAAATATCTCCCATGCTTTCTCTACTCTCACCCTTAAGTTGATAACTTATTTTTCTTTTTGTTTTCACATTTAAAAACACTTACTATGGAAGAAGGGTTGCTAAATATGTAAGAGCCAAATATAGGTTGAAAGACTTTGAAATGCTTTCTGTGCTTAATACAATCATTACAAGTATGAACTAACAATGATTACATTTACCTGCATTCTGCCAGTACAAGAATTGCCTTATCAATAGCCACTTGTGAGTGAAGGAGTTACACATAGGCATGTATTTCTTCCTGATGACAGATTATGGATAAGGGCAAGTTTAAGTTGTACCCAATGCTTAGCCCCAACAGGTTCCAAAATATTTGCTGCACACACACACACACACATATATACATACACACACATAAATCACATAGATGATCCTGTTTAAAATCAGTGATCTACAAAACAAAAAAAAATGTAGGTGTGAAAATGTTATTGGTATGGGAAGAGAATAAACTAGGATGAGAATGAAGGTAGAACAGAGCAGGACTGAGGATTGTCATTACATATATATTATATATATATGCTTGAAACTGTCAAAATAGATTTAATAATAAAATAATAATTATTGAGAATAAAATTGTCATTGCCATAATATCATTAAATGTTGCGTACATGAACTGAACAAAAAACAAACAGCAAGAGAACACCTGTGAAATGATATGGCCGCTAATCTTTATTATTTAGGGTTAATTATTGATTACCTATAACATAGATGATTATTTATAAAACATAATTATTATGAAAAAACTTTGAGTGTACTTATGAATGATTTTCTAGAGAGTCTGACTGAGGGAAAATACACTTTCAGTCCTGGTCATATTGAATGGATTAGGGTCCCATTTGGAATGAAAAGGAAAAAGTAAGCTGGACACAAAGATTCATCATTTGGTTCTTCTTTCCTATGGGTACAATGTGACAATTGATCAAAGCCCTGCCACTGTGCCTTCCCATGTTGAGAAATTATAACTCTTCAATTTTAATCCAAGACATGCTCTTCCTTTCTTAGGTTGCTTTTGCCAGGCATTATCTCATAGCAACTAAAAAGTTAAATAAATTGTACCAAGAAATGGAGACATGGCTATGATCATCCTGACTATATGATTCTTAGGCCTTTAGAACTTGTTTGGAGGAGCAATATGAAAGAGCTTTGAACTTTAGATCAGAGAAGTCTTACATAACTGTAAGCATAGATAAATGGCCATTTCGTTGGATGCTTTGAAAGCTAGAAGGTAGACAGGAAGGTGGACAGAAGAGACCAGGCTTGTGTGCTTTCAGAGAGTAAGAAGGACCTGTGCTGACAACAAAACATTCAGCTTATCTACTGACAAAGCATGTGTTTGTATTCTATCTGTACACCGAGGACTTTGGTAAGATTGGGTTTTTAAGTAATGCACTGATGTGTTTTGCACAGGACATTTTAAGACAGATAGCTTTTGGTCTTTGTCATGGCTACTGCGCTGCTCTCTTTCCTCCAGGGCTACAGTTAAAAAGAACAAAAAACTCAGAGGGAAAGATATTAAAAATGTGCATGTGCCAAGCAGAGAAATCTCAGCAGGTTTAACGTTACAGACAAATTAGGTTCAAGGAAGCAGTAATTGTTAAAGATATTAACCTTATCAAAAGACAGAATTCTTTTTTTTTTTTTTTTGTCAGTTTTAGAGCTGGTTTTATTTCACATGGTTTACCCCTGGCTAACAAGATGTATTTGTTTATTCATAATATTTCTTTTTGTGTTTTTATTAATTACACTTTATTCACTTTGTATCCCCCATTAACCCCTTCCTCCTTCCCTCCAGATCCCACCTTCCTACCCCCTTCTTCACGCATCCCCCTTCCCAAGTCCACTGATAGGGGAGGTCCTCCTCTCCTTCCTTCTGACCTTAGTCTATCAGATCTCATCAGAAGTGGCTGCATTGTCATCTTTTGTGGCCTGGTAAGGCTGCTCCCCCTTCAGGGGGAGGTAATCAAAGAGCAGGCCAATCAGATTATGTCAGAGGCAGTCCCTCTTCCCATTACACTTGGACACTGAACTTCCATGGGCTACATCTGTGCAGGGGTTCTAGGTTATCTCCATGCATGGTACTTGGTTGGAGTATAAGTCACTGGAAGACCCCTATGTTCAAATTTCTAGTTCTGTTGCTCTCCTTGTGGAGTTCCTGTCCTTTCTAGTACTATGGCACGTAAAGGTTCTCTAAAGGAACCAATAGAATGAATATATTACAAAATTGGATTTATTTGATTGGAATTCATGGTGTGGGATGGGTAATAAAACATTATATTTATTCTATTAACTCTGATTCTCTAGTGAGCCATGATTAATGCAAAATGTTTTTCTGAAGTCTTCAGATTTTGACTCCTACCATAAATTTAGCATTCAGTTGATTGTATCTTATACTCCCCAAGGTTTCTCTTCTCCATATTTCAGCACAGAACAACATGCTTTCCCTATTGGCAGGCCATTCTAGTCTACGTAAAGCTCAGGCTTGATGGTACAGATCATAAACTTGAGCAATATTTATTCCTGATACTTTTATAAGTTCAAAAAACACAGGAGAATGGTTGTATAATTTTCTCGGTTTATATGTTAAATTATATAGAGAGTAGGCTGAGGGTACACAATGTAAGTTGTTATAATGAGGGAGACTCAACCAGGGAACTATTAGTGAAACCATAGAAGCAAAATCATCATCAAGGTTCTATAGAGCTTCTGTCTGCATTTTGAGCAAGGTCAAATTAACAACTAACTGAATACAACAGGTGAAAAACCAAATGTGTCCAGCAAAGTCATGGCAGCTGGGATGTGAGAAACCTAGTGGAGCACAAACCCTTGTGCTCTTCCCTTGAGGCAGGACAGAGAGGTAAAAAAAGAGTGTGCCAAGGACCATTCATGGATATAACCTAGAACCCCTGCTCAAATGTAGCCCATGGCAGCTCATTCTCCAAGTGGGTTCCCTAGTAAAGGGAACAGAGACTGTCTCTGACATAAACTCCATGTCTGACTCCTTGACAACTCCCACCCCTGATTGGGGAGCAGCCTTGCCAGGCCACAGAGGAGAATTATACAACCAGTCCTGATGAGACCTGATAAACTAGGGTAAGATGGAAGGGGAGGGGGACATCCCCTATCAGTGGACTTGGAGAGAGATGTGGGAGGAGATGGGGGGGACAATGGGATTGGGCGGGAATGAAGAAGGAGGCTACAGCTGAGATACAAAGTGAATAAACTGTAATTAATGTAAAAAATAAAAAAATAATTTAAAAAGATTTAATATGGGCTGTCCTTCTATGTTGCTGATTTTGAAAAGAACAAGAATTTATGAGGAACATACAGAATGTTTCAATGCATTCCCCAAATTGTATCAGTGTTAGCCATATTTTTTCTATAACAAATACCCAATAAAATGACATAGAACTGGGAAAGATGTTTTTTGGCTAATGTTTTCAAAAGCTTTCAATCTGTGGTCATTTTGCTTCATTAATTCTCATCTTGTGATCTGGGCATAATATCCCTGAGAAAATCAACTGCAAAGTTGCCTAACTCATGCAGGACAAGGTACATTGAAAGGAAAATGAAGGGTAAATAAAAGCAAAATTATTTCAAAGACAGTACCTTGGTGGAATATTAGATGAAGCTAAACCCAACTAGCTACATTTTAACCAGTAAGGATAAATTGCAGTCTATCCATTTTTTAATTAATCAATGTATTTATCCATTGATGAATACAGATCTCTATTTAGACAATCACATCCCAAGAGCACCTGAACACTGCTTTCTTAAGGCATATGCTTTCAATTCAGTAATTATTCTGTAGGGCATGATTTATCCAATTTTTACCAGGGACTTATCCCTTTGCTTATGTAAATCATGTTTGAAGACATGAACTTTAGGAGGCGAATCATATTTCTCTCCAGTTTGTCATGATCACTCATCTTCTTGAGACCCTAAACCCTGTGCTTGTAAGTCAAATGGATATGTCTACTTTATATCTTAATTTGACTCTCATAATTCAAACAAACAATAAAAGAGAATGCAAATTCATTTCCCAGGGTATATCAATTTCTAGAATTTAAGGAGTCATCTATTAGCTTTCAATATGGGAATAGTGTTCTTAAAAATAAGATCTACAGTAATCTTATACATGCTGTGCAAGTTAATTTCATGTGTTTAGGAATTTATATGTGTGCATAATATATATACATACATTATATATACATAGATCTGTAGTATGCCAATATGTGTGTATAAATACGGTATAACAATAGTTGAATAGAGGAAGGGGAAAGGAAAAATCATGTAGCTATATTTTAATTTCATAAATAAAATAATCAAAAATGAGATCACTTATAATGGGTATCTTTGAACCCTGAGAAATTCTCTCATCATGTTCTCCAAAGTTGTTATTTTACCTTCTCTTGCATATTGTGGCATTCACCTGCACATACACACACACACACACACACACACACACACACACACACACACAAACAAACAAACATTATGAATGTGAACAAACAGTAATAATAAAGATAAATGTATTTATAAATGGAATTATATGAATGACAATGGAAAATAGAAAATATAATGCAATATTTTAGCTATGGCTATTTCATATAGTTTGCAAATTAACATACAATTTGGCTACATGTAGTTGGACAGTTCTAAAGTCAAAAATAAAATACTTGTGGGAAAATGCTTCATAACTGTCATTGAAAACTTAAGTTTTTAAGTATTATATATGATATATATATAATATATAGCACATATAGGTAGAGTTTAACCATTTGTTTACAATAAGAGTCTTATTTCATAAACAACTATGCCCTAGGTGTTCCTTCAGAGTGGAAAATTATTCTAGATAATCTTGTAATCACTTTGGTACTGCATTTAAAATTTATGTCTATATTCTTTTTTTCTAGTTTCTTTATTATTATTATTTATTTTTTATATAAATTACAGTTTATTTACTTTGTATCCCAGCTGTAGGCCCCTCTCTCATTTCCTCCCAATCACACCTTCCCTCCCTCATCTTCTCCTATGTCCCTCTCTAAGTTCCCTAATAGCAGAGGTCCTCATCCTCTTCCATCTGACCCTAGTTATCAGGTCTCATCAGGACTGGCTCCTCTGTGGCCTAGCTAGACTGCTCCTCCCATGGGGGGTTGGGTAGGTCAAAGAGCCAGTGACTTAATGGATAAACTTTAAATAATTAAAATAGCATTCTAATAAAAGGTGACATTCATGTGCAAAAATGTCACTGCATAAACTAATGACCTATTCAACCCCATAGTATATTAATTAACAGAAAGTTAACTATTAATAAATGCTGGAGCCTGTGAGCAGAGTCGAACAGTACCTGAGTGGGGAGTGAGGACAAATCACACTTCACACGGGATCGGCTTGAGAGGGCTGTCAATCTGACTGAAGCAGCACGGGTTTATTCCAGGGTTCATTATTTATAGGAAAAGCAGGCAAATAACATCAATACAAAAGAGAAGAAGGTGTGGAACTTCCTACCTTTTTTTCAAAAACTACTTCCCCAGGTGAAAACATAACAAGGCAGCTTAACAAGCAACTCTCAACACCATAGTGTGAGTCCTAGTGATCCAACTCAGCTCATCAAGCTTGGCCACAGGTGTGTTGCTTTAGTAAGAGGCCATTTGTGTCCAGGGACTGGAGGTTTCCAGTTACTTGGAGCATCTGGGACTGTCTCTCAAGCTGGCTTTTTCTGTAGTGGCATCCTCTGTCTCTACACAAATAAGCAACTGAAAATGGTTATATTATTGAAGTTTGTAAATGTTCTTATTTCCTCAGATGAGAGTCATTCCCAGTTCCCAAGTTTTTCTAGCTCTTTCTTACCTGGCTGGTTCTCTGACCTGGCTGGTTCAACTCTACTGTTCTGGCCTAAAGGCCTCTCTAAGCTGACTGATTCAAACTGGCTTCTTTTGAATTTTGACTGACTTGCTCTGCTTAGCCTCAAACTAAATCTGGCAATATGCTTTAATCTTCTGGATCCTTCTCATTCTCTGACTCGCTCTGTCTTCATCTGTGTCTAGCTTATTCTCTCTGAAACCTGTCTCTGTAAAACTGTTCTGTGGGGGGTGGGGGACTCTACCTAAAACCATTCTTTCTCCTTGCACTGCTCTTAAATTGCCTCTCTTTCCTGTTCTAGTGAGCTGTGTGTATCTTATCTCTGACTCATTCTGTCAAATCTTTCTCTGATTCATCACTTTATCTGACCCTCAATTACACCTCACTTTGAAACATGACTGTTTCCTTCTATAAACTAACCTTACTTTCATTGTTTGAGATTAAAGGTGTACTAAGGGTGTGTCAGCATTCTAGCTAGATCACACTGTAATCCAGAGCATATCTGCATTCCAGCTGAATCTCATGTACCTAGGAAGCTTTGGATGTGATCCCTTGCCAGAAGGTTGATGTTGCTACAATAAAATTCCTCTATAGAGGCTGGTATTTGTGCTTCAACATAGCATATTGCTGTGTAGCCTTTGACTGCTTCAATGGTTTAAAATGGCTGATCAATGGCTGATCTCAAACTTGTGACCATCTTAACTCAACATTCAGTGTGCCTGATTACAGGCTTCTGACATTATTCCTGATAGAAGAACATATTATTTACACTTTTTTTTTTAAAGTAAACTGAGATTACATAAAGGAACAATATTTTACTTTAGGTTTTTTTTTAAATTATCTGGTAATATGCATATTTTATATTTATATAACACATAATTATCTAGATGGTTGTAGTTTTAATTTTTAAATTTCCTACATATTGTTTCATTATTTACCAGATACCATAGATCCATTTGGTACTGAGGACTGAATTGTTACCGCCAAAATATGACATTGAACCCCTACCTCCCAGGGATATTTTAGCAGCAGAGGACATACTTGAAAGGTTTTTAGGGACAATAGGATAGTTAGTCATTTCTTTATGTCCTCATAAAGTAATGATTGGCTTTATAAGAAGAAGATGAAAAGATAAATATCTTTCCCTATCCATGTGATGAGTCAAATAAAAGGTAGCCAGCTACAAGCCTGGAATGTGGCCTATATCAAGAATATATTTCTCTGGTACTTTCACTTTTGTCTCATGTAAAAAAGTATTCAAGATGATCACTTTAGATAAGAAAAGATTTATTTTCTTTCATAGCATTCGACATTTCATTACATTGTTATTTGATTGCATTGTCTCTGTGTTTATGTTGAGGCAGCACACCAAGCTGGGCTGTGCTTGTTTGATAAACTTGACATAACATAGCATAAATGATAAATAAAAAGAGGGATGGGGAAGAGACAGAGTTCTATTTCCTTCATTAATAGAACCTGTCCAGTTACCTAAGAGCTTCTTCTGGTCTTAACATTTACCATTTCTATCACTTCTGTTGGATGCTTACCACATTACAGAATAGGTCTTTAATATTTCTTAGTATTTTAGATTTAAAACTGTATCAGACACTAAAATTACCAATAATCTTTAAATTATATAATTGAAGTGGGTGCTAATGCTAAATTACCCAACCTGGAAAAGAAACTAGTCAATGTGTGTATGTCACATACTTTTTTTTAAAAAGTAACTATATGTGTAAGAACCTTTGATTGTTTTAACAACCCAAGGAAAGCTAACACCAGTAATATTTTGTTTCCTATTGCATGTATAATACTAGAGTAAAAGTTCATTGAAAGCATCTAACACAAATTACAGACATAATACTAAGAAAGGGTCTCTATACCTCAAACAGTTAAAATAAAAAGGGGTTCTTACAGCAATGTAGGTCAATTACTTTTGTTACAACTTAATTTATATGGAAAAGACACACTGTATCCTATTATTAAAATTATTTTAATGATTTATTATATGACAATCTAATATTCCCCTTCAATTTTCTTAAAAGCAGGCATTAAGAACTCCTGGCTTTGTAAAGTGATTTGTTACTAACTCATTAAAGTCATTCACTCCCATACAATCGTTACTAATATTACAAAATATAACTATTTTGACACTTCTGAGTGAATACTATAAATCATGGGTATGACTGAATTTAGGGAATGTGTTGTGGATATTTCATTTAAGAATACACAAGAAAGGAATTTGTGCTGTTACAATAGAAAAGAAACAAGATCTCAGATACACTCTCAAATTAATTTTAAAAGGTAAATGATCTGGAAGTAGGCATCTCAAAACCAGTGTTCTAAGGACTTTTTTTTTTTTTTTTTTTTTTTTTTGGTGGGCTCTAGATAATCATAACAGCTCTCTGGGTCAACATCACTCCATGCTGTTAATTTGGGGGTTGTGTTCACCGATGTACCCAAAGCTTCCAAAACACTGTTTATCTTGTCGCTTGATTTGGGAAAGAGTGCTTGTGTAGATGATAAAAGAATTAGTGTACAAAACGTCTACAAGAGTGACAATTAGGTTGTCCTCACATTTCCGGAGAAAAATTAAACAGAAGTTGGAAATGTATCATATTTATTACTTTAGACTGACTGTTCTGAAATGTTTTGCCATTGTTATATGAAATATATTTGATTATGTTTAAATGATGGTAAAAAGCCAAAGATAAATAATAGTCAGTTATACATAAGTCAATTAAAATAGCTTGTAATAGATAAACAAATGTGATCAAACAACATAAAAGCCTATTTTTGCTTTGACACTGCAGTAGAGTTCATAGAATTGAAGTGAGGCAAAATATGCTAAATTGTGGGATAGAACCATTTCACTATAACTTCCCTCACTTCTGCACCCTTGGTATTTGCAACATCATGTATGTCTATCATACGTGGTGTTAATTTTCGTCTGTATTGCCAAGAGGAAATGATAGGTGTGGTGGTATCTGGCTTCTGAGCAGAGGTATAAAAGGCACTGTGACTTTTTCTGTGCTCTCTGTTTTTTGTATCATTTGTGCTGAGAAAAAACAGCTGTTACGTCATAAGGATGCTCTGGCATCCCTGTGAAGAGATCCATGTGGCAAAGAAACTGGGGGCTCCTAGCTACAATCTATCTTGGAAGGGTCACTTGCCTCCCAGAATACATCTTCAGATGGTTATAATATCAGCCAGCATCTCTGCAAAAAAGTCATTAGCTTCTCAGAGTCAGAGACACCCAGGAAAATCATTGCCAAAATTCAGACATACAAGTAGTTTGCTTTCAAGCTATATTTAAAGATAGATTGTTAAATAGTGAGAGCAAACTCATTCTAGTAACCAGTTCATGTTAATAATTAATTGCTATTTTTTACTCATTTCAACTACATTTTTGGATAGGAAGAAAAGTATAATAATTTTAACATTGTTTTAACTCTAAAACATTGGTTAAACATAAGACATCTTCCTGTTCTCCCCATGGAGGGAGTGCAGCTGTACCAGGCCTCAGAGGAAGACAATGCAGTCAGTTCTGATGAGACCTGGTAGGCTAGGGGTCAGATGGAAGGGGAGGAAGGCTTCCCCTATCAGTGGACTGGGGGAGGGGCAAGGGAGGAGAAGAAGGAGTGAGCATAGGATTGGGAGGGTACAAGGGAGGGGACTATAGCTGGGATATAAACTGAATAAATTGTAATAATCAAAAAATAAAAAGCAGTCACATGCAAAAGGTTCAAAACTTATATAAGTGCTCACAGACAAAAAAATTATTCAGATAATCCAAAAGATTACACAAATGTAGGTTCTATTTATTACAATTAAATATGCATATATATGCATTTATATATATGCTATGTATATATATTATATGATATCAAATAATAAAATATATACTTATATAATTATATTATATAAATATATTTATATATTCAGGGCTGGCCTGATGCTAAGAAGGGATCAAAGCATGCCTAAAACCTTGGATTTTCTCATCTGGGAGCAGGACTTTGTCTGCTCCCCTACCTTATTCTGGTAGCTACAGATCTTAGCAGATAGGCTTCCTTGATCCAAACTTGCCTTCATGCCTAGAGGAACTGATAAGCTCATGTGTGTGCAAGGCTATGAGGACTGCCTGCTGTTTATCTGACTGCTGAAAGGTCTTGGGCTGGACTTTCCTTTTTTTTTTTTTTTTTTTTTTTCTATATGACATCAAAAGGTTCCCTCTGGCCCCTGCTGCTTCTAAGCATGCAAATGAAACATCCCCATGTTGATGTTCTTGCCCTAACCAATAACATACCACCATATGAACCCAACTGGCCTTCCTCCCTGTGGTATAAATATCCCCTGCCCCCACCCAACAAATGAACTGTGTTGACAGTCTCCCACGAGTTCTCTCACCATTATACTCACCACTGCTCAGGATCCCCTCTGCCTCTTTGTACTTGGCCCCATTTCTGCCTGAACCCCAGTCCTGGTCGAACTAGTGGGCAATAGTCCAGCCGTTCTGGGATAAAGCAGGGCTCAAATCTCAAATCTGGCATGGTAAGCTATATCTGAAGACATATATATGTATGTATGATATGTGTATATATATTCTGAAATAGCACAGCATATATATAAAACATAATTCTGAGTATGTATGTATATATATATATATATATGTCTCACACACAGTATTCAGAGATATTCAAAATATACAGCATACACTCAGAAATATTATATATTTATGTACACCACTATAGAGCACACCATGTATATATATGCATACATATATATTATATATAATGTGTGTGTGTCGAATCTGCGTGTGTGTTATTTCAGAATACTATGTAGACTCTGAGTTACAAAGAAACACAGGCCGCACTCTTCCACATATAAAATTATTATCTGCATGTCCACCTTGTGTGTGGAATAACAAGAGACATCTTGTTATTACACCAGAAATGTCGGCGGTGAAATGTTGGTTTAGAAATTTTCTGCAATTTTAACAGCACTAGAAAAGAAATCAATATCCTTTTTACAGATTATCTGATTTTAAGCAACTTGGTTTCTTAGTACACCTGCCAGGATTCTCTATGTGCAAACTATTCCTCTTGATAGCTGGATAAATTGACTTGCTGTTCGAAGCAATTTCACAGATACCTGCTGATCTTACAGGTCTACCTATCAAAACTAATGATTTTGATTTAAGAATAATTATCATTGAATCTCTATTTTTGGTCACATATATAAGGTAAAAATAAAATAATGTGGTAGAATAAAATTAATATTTGACTAGAGATTATTATAAGGAACAAAAATTATTTCAACTCTAGTTATACAGATAATTAAACGATATTTTTAAAATAATTTTGATCATTCTTTGTTCAGGTAGAAGATAATTTATGAAATAACTTACAATTCACATTTTTGTCTATAAAATAGTTCCTACAAGACATTGTTTATTTTAAAGCAGATTTGAACATTTTGAAATTAATGAAACTAAATTTATTTTGAATTCTCTGCTTTGTTGGTACAGGCAAGTGACTATGGCTTCATATTCATCTCTCTAGCAACTCAGCATTTATTTAAGATCACCACAGGCTACAGTGTCTGCCACTGAATAAACTGTAATTATTCTGTCACTTTGCAGTGATGATAGCTGCTGAAAAGAAGAATGCAAGATTAGAGGAAACAGAAAGCCCTTTGGTGAGTTGCTATTCTCAGGCCAAGTGGTATTTTAAAAGGGTTTATCAGAGAGAGAGACAAAGAGACAGACAGAGAGACAGAGACAGAGAGACAGAGAGAGAGGAGAAATAAGAGAGATATTGACTTTAGGAGGAAAAAAAAGGAAGAGAACAAATTACTGCATAAAAATAAAATGACAGTAAATTCCCACATTTACACTACAAAAATACATGGGAATTTTATGGGAATTTTTATGATTAAAACTTGGGACAATATGAACTGTTGAAGATAAAGGTTCTGTTGCAGATCTGGTTAGTTATATTAATATTTTAATAATTATATCACAAATAGTAAATGTTTATTTTGCAATGTTAAATATATATTTTTCTTATAAATTTATTTTCTTAGTTTTACTTTAATATGTTTTTATATTTTATAGTCTAAATTTAAGTACTTTTAATTTTTTGAGACTTTTCACTCTACGGGCAGTATCAATCACAGTTATTTATAGATGAACTATTTCTACATTTATATAAAGTACATACTTGTACATAACATTATGAACTGTAATGCACTCATGTGAAAAAAAATTTAAACAGGAAATAATGCTGTGTATATCCTTTAGGAACACATAAACCTAAGTTTATGTCAATGAAAACTTAGATTACTGACAAACAGGGAGAATAGTATTTTGACAGCATTTTCTTTTGTAGCTTAGAAAAGAGAATTCAAAGATTATTTACTTGCCATGAAAATTAAGGGGGGGGAATAATAAAGTGGGGAGCAGAAGTTCAAATAACATCCATGAAAGTGTAGCATTGATGATTTGTGTCAGAGAGTGGTAGCAAAGGGGCCAAAGTTAGGAATACAAGGGGTACACAAGTTAAATGCACAATGACACCTCTGCATGAAACATTCTGTGAAAGAACATACATGTCCTATTTCCTCTTCTATGTGTAGGTTAGCTTTTAAGTTGTAGATGTGTGCGGCTCCACGTAAGAAGCACAGAAATTATGTGCGTAGGAAATGAACAGGCCAGAAGAGGGGATTTCCCAAGGAAGGTGAAATAGTGTGTAGTGTTAAAAGGAGTTAACAGAAAACAAAACAGACTAGTACAATTAACTGGGGAGGATGATGGGAGGGAGGGCAGGGTAAGGCGGGGAACATGAGGTGGGACAGCTAGCACTAAAGAAATTTTATAAAATGGTAGGAATATGATACTGTTGAAGCTTCCTAAAATATATGCCCATGTGAAGGGAATTAAGTAGAATCCCCATATACTGGAATGAATAATTCCCTCACTGAATATTCTATGTTACCTAGTAAACATGCTATGCCAGGAAGGGGTTACATTATTTTGAGTCATTGACAAAAGGGTCCATAGACTCCGTCAAATATAATGTCACTTAGTACTCTCCAAATTCTGACGGTAAGGCCTCATTTCTGAAGGCACAACTTCCTTATTTTAGCTAACATTTAGAAACTGAGCTGGTGCCTCGCTTGACACTTCAACACTTCTGACTGGAGTTTACGATTCTGAAAGGTACTTCGCATCACTACCACATAGTAACAAACAAAACTCCACCACCTACAGGAGAGAACTGTCTGCAAGGTACGTTGCTGCAATAGTGACACAAATGCCATGGAAGTAATGGACCACTACATGAGATGGAACTGATACGTGGCACTGCCAAAGCAGACAAGAGATCAGTTAAGTCATGGGCCTATGGGAAAGCCTACTGCCATCATTTCATTAAGGCAATATAGCAACAGAGTAATTTCTAATGACGTACTGCTATACCCATAGATCAGAGTATCACTCAGCCGTGATCAGAGATGTGTTTTTATTAATTACAGTTTATTCACTGTGTGTCCCTGCTGTAGTCCCCTCCCCCAACCCCTCCTAATTCCATCCTCCCTCCCTCTTCTTCTCCTATGCCCTTCCCCCAGTCATGATAAGAGATGTTCTCCTTCCTTTCCACCTGACCCTAGTCTATCAGGTCTCATCAGGACTGGCTTCTTTGTCTTCCTCTGTGGACTACCAAGGCTGCTCCCCCTAATCAGGAAATCTTGACAGCAGATTGTGCTTAACACGGAGATCCGCAACCTGATAATGCTGAGATAGCGCTGGCTTTGGAGAACACAGACCTAAATGGGATGCCTTCATAGAACTCCTTCCCTTAAGGTTCAAGGATCTATATGGAAGAGGAGACAGAAAACTTGCGAGAGCCAGAAGTGACAGATGATTTCAGAGGAACAGCAACTTCCCTCTGCAGCAGAACAGATGCAAGTGTGGACCTGTACAGACACAGCACATGCAAGGCCTGCACAGGCTCAAACACAGCAGGAGCTCAACACTGAACATACACACAGCCCAGCCCTAACAAAGAAGCTCTGTGTCATTGACACCTGTTGAAAGACGGAAAATGGGATTTATTGAATGGAGTGACCCAGTGTCTATTAGCCATAATAATAAACAGGCATTATGTCCAGAACTAGTTAGCCAAAACAAAATGTGCTTCATATTTTAGAAAGTGTTTTTGTCTGTGGTTTGTGTGCTTGTGTTTAATTTTGTTTTCTTTTGTTTAGGTAGATTTTTGTCTAATTAGGTTTATTTTTTTAGTTAGTTATTCATCTTTCATACAATACATAGTTTCCTCTCCCTCCACTCATCTCAATCTGTCCCCCTTCACCTTTCCTTTCCTCTAGATCCACCCCTCCTTCATTTCCCTTCAGAAAAAAAAGGCACACTCCCCAGAGACATCAACCAAACATGACATAATAAAGAGGAGGTACAAACTTTCAAATCAGGGCTGGGTTGAGGGAACCAAGTAGAAAGAAAAAGAGTGCCAAGAGTTTTCAATTTTTTTAATTTGTTTGCTTAAATTCTCATATTCAGAAATCTAAATAAATAATATTGAGTTTGTATTTATTTCAGTACATAGCCTGATAAATTAGTGACACTGTTTTGGTTCCTCCAACCTAGAAAGCATTTTTTTTCCCTCTAGTTTGTATACTCATTCAATTAGTTCGGTCATTACATCATTAAATTTCAAAATACTTTTGTTAAGTGTGCCCACTGTTTTATGTAAATACGTTTATTTTAGAGCACTAAAACATCCGAAACTAAGATAGTTTTATCAACCACATTACACTTTTTACAGATTTTATTTTTTCTTCTTATTTTTAGATTTCATATTTATATAGTGTCAATCTGAAATTACCTGTGTCTTTATTTGTGCCTAAGTGACTACAGGTCATTCATATATTTATATGTATATATACTGATGTATATGTATAATATATATGCTTATTTGTGTTTATATGTGAGTATACGTACCAGATGAAAAGTATACCAATGCTTATCTGTCCTTAAAAGACTGACAGATCACACTAATCCACCCACAAAAACTTCAACCCAAAATTTACCCTGCCTAGGAGAAGTGCAGGGATAAAGATAGAGCAGATAGAGCAGAGATCGCGTGGATGCCCAACTGATGCCTGGCCCAACCAAACCCACCCTAAGCTTACAAACAGGAGCCTGTCAGAGCTGTCCTCTGAGAGGCTCTACCCAGCAGCTTCTCTAAACAGATGCTGAGACTCACAGTTAAACATTGGGAGTTAAACATAGGGAGTCGTGAGGAATACTGGGAGGAAAGAGAAAATGACCCTGAAGTGACAGGAGCTCCAAAAGGGAAACAACAGAGCCAACTAAGCAATGCTCAAAGGGGTTTGCCTAGGCTGAAGCCATCAACCAAGGACCATGTGGGAACTGGACCTACGCCCCCTACAATGACGTAGGTGAGTGGCAACTTAGGCTTCAAGTGGGTCCTCTAATAAAGGAAGTAGGGGCTGCATTAGACAGGCACTCACTTGCTAAGTTTTAGATCACCTTCCCCTGGCTGGACTGCCTTGACAGGCCAGAAGGAAAGAGGACAGGTTCATTCCTGATGTAATTTGATGATGTGGGGATTGGCAGGAAAAGGGAAGAAGGGAGGGAGAGAGAGTGGGGCTAGGAGGGGAGAAGGGGAGGGGCTACAAGGATATAAAGTGAATAAAATCAATAAATGAGAAAAGACTGACCATGCACTATTCATAATTAAATCTGATTTTGATAACTTGAATTTTCAGGAATGTTATATGTCCTCTTTATTTTATTTGGTTTTTGTTTGTTTAGTTTTGGTTTTGGTTTGGTTTGGTTTGGTTTGGTTTTTCTAGACAGCATTTTGTCTTGGAGCCTTAGCTGTGCGGGACTCGATTTGTAGAACAGGCTGGCCTCAAACTCTCAGAGATCTGCCTGCCTCTGCCTCCTGGAGTGATGGGATTAGAGTTGTGTACCACCACACTGGGCTCTCTGTCCAATTTAATTTATAAATTAGAAGAAAATATTTTTTTTGGCTAATTGGGGAATTGGTCCCTGGAAACCTTTCAGACACAAATATCTTTAAATGTATAATTGCTATTTATTTGCTTATGACAAATACATGAGTTCCCAAATAAACCTTCTGAGGTTACTTATACATAATAAAATGTAAATTCTGTGGAAATAGATGTTTTAGTGTATAGTTTAGAAAATGGTAAAAGGAAAGATATTTGTAATTAAAAATATATTTTCAGTTGATATTTTGGTTGAATCTGTATTGGTGAAGCTATGGATACTCAGGGTTTGGCATAAATGTAATAAAGTGGGACACTTTAAGTACATACAATCAATGTACTATAATCAAACAATGTGGAACTCTTAAAGTAAGTGATTCCTATTTTAAGTTCAGATTATTAGGTACAGAGACATGGCACAACAGTTAAGAGCACTAACTGCTCTTGCCCAGGATCTGAGTTCAGTTCAAAGCACCATGTTAGTTCAAAACTATGTTTAATTTTAGATCCAGGGGATCTGAAGTCCTGTTCTTGCCTCCAAAGTGAAAACAAACAAACCAACCAACCAACAAACGAAAAAGCACGTGGTACATACTCACCTGTAGAGTAAAATAAAGAATTTTTTTTAAAAAAAAAAAAAGTAATTCTGGCCTCAGCATGCCTTAGCAGTGCTGTAGCATGCTCTAAGTACTCCATCAGGATGAGTCAAGCTTTCAGAGATTTCAGCAGATTTCTGGATCCTCTCCTGTGTGTATATCTATCCTTTCTCTCATCAACGTAGGCCTCTCAAATTTCAAACCACTTCCTTTCTCACCTGGAAGTTCTTTTCATCCTGTTTTTTTTTTCTTTATTTTTTTCCTTTTTTTTTCTGATTTCAGTGTCCAGATTCTATCTGTCTTCTCAAGTAATATAGACCACTGACTAGAGTAGGAAAAAATCAACTTAGATCCAGTTTTAGAAGAAAAAACAGCTATTTTTTAAATATTTTTGTTTATTATTATTAGTTACATTTTATTAACTCTGTATCCCAGCTGTATCCTGATCCCTTATTCCCTCCCAATCCCACCCTCCCTCCCTCAGATTCTTCCTGCCCCTTTCCAAGTCCATAGATTGGGGAGGACCTCCTCCCCTTTTGTCTGGCCCTGTTTTATCAGGTATCTTCAGGGCTGGCTGCAAAGTCCTCCTCTGTGGCCTAGCAGGACTGCTCCTCCCTTGGGAGGTGAGGAGGTCAAAGAGCCTGCCATTGAGTTCCTGTTCCCCTCACTATGGGAAACCAATTGGTTATTGAGCTACCACAAGCTTCATCCGAGCAAAAGTTCTAGGTTATATCCATCCATGGTCCTTGGTTGGAGAAACAGTTTCAGAAAAAAAGCCCTGTGCCCAGATATATATGCTCCTTGTGGGGCTCCTATCCTTTCCACGTCATACTAACTTCCCTTCTGCCAAAGGTTTGGTTATGAGTCTTAGTATCTGTTTTGAAATGCTGCTTGGTAAAGTCTTTCAGATGCCTTCTGCAGCAGACTCCTGTCATATGCCCAATGGAAAAACAGCTATTAACAGTTTAGTCTACTAAAACAATCTAGTACATATGCATCATCTTTAAAAAGATGCCTTATTACCTGTAAACCATCAGGATAATCATTGCTATTATTTTTACTGATTATGATCCAGAATACTTGGGAAAGCTTGAGGAAGTGCTCAATGCTTTATTCTTGAAATGTTACAGCTAAGCAGGAAAATATAATACAAACTCCATCGCGTGTAATGTTTGAGTGTGTACATTCACACAAACAATGTAGGTGGTGGGATATTAACGGAGATAGATGTGTTTAGAATGACATTGACGCTTCATTCCTGAAAGATTGGGCTTATTGAAGCAACTGCCCAGAACCGCCAAGGCCTACTGTATGGCCGATCATCAAATGTAAAAGGACAAAATCTAAATTTCAGGTTCTCCTGAATGAACCACCACTTTTAAAAACATTGAAATGTCTAAGTTCAATCAAAATATACAGGTACGACTGATGTTTTAAGCAACAAAGTAAGTTATTTAAGATGCAAAGCTTTGGGGTTTTTTGTAGTGTAGCAATAGATAATTCAGTTTTTGAAGATACAATTTTCTATAGAATTTGTGTAACATAGAAGCACACTTAAGTGGAAGTTTCTGGTTTCTCTGAAGACTCAGTTGAGTCATGTGATGTTTCACTGGAGGCTGGCTTGTAAGAGGGCATGTAATGTTTTTCTGTGAGCTGTCTTATGTGAGGAACATGACTTTGGCCAGCTGAGAACATCCATGGGTGGATTCTAAGGAAAGGAGATATATAGAAGCTGATGAACAGTGATACATGTTTTTTTTTTGGATTGACACTGCTGCACTGATCTTCACATTTTGATACTTTACTTCCCAGAGAAACATTCCATAAAACCACTTAGGGCAAACCAACTGAGTCTTCCTGCTTTCACTGACTTGTCCAGATCTTCTCTTCTGAATTGTGTTGATTCGTCTTGCTGTTCGGTGTTGGCCTTTGTGCTGGACTGCTGGTGTCTGAACAACAAAGGGTGGACTCATCCCAAGGAACTAGTTCTAAAAAGGTCTACAATCCCCTTTACCTAATAACCTTCTTTCTCCTCTACTACGGTCAGTGGGTAGAAGGGAAGTAGAAACTTTTTTAATTCAATTTTATTTTTTTATTATTAGTTACATTTTATTAACTCTGTATCCCAGCTGTATCCTGCTCCCTTATTCCCTCCCAATCCCACCCTCCCTCCCTCATCTCCACCCTGCCCCTTTCCAAGTCCACTGATTGGGGAGGACTTCCTCCCCTTTCATCTGATCCTGTTTTATCAGGTATCTTCAGGACTGGCTGCAAAATCTTCCTCTGTGACCTAAGCAGGACTGCTCCTTCCTTGGGGGGTTGGGAGGTCAAAGAGCCTGCCATTGAGTTACTGTCAGAAATAGTTCCTGTTCCCTTTACTATGGGAAACAAATTGGTTACTGAGCTACCACGGGCTACATCTGAGCAGAGGTTCTAGGTTATATCCATACATGGTCCTTGGTGGAGTGTCAGTCTCAGAAAAGACCCCTGTGCCCGGATATATTTGGTCCTTGTAGAGCTCCTATCCTTTCCACATCATACTAACTCCCCTTCTTTCATATGATTCCCTGCAGTCTGCCAAAGGTTTGGTTATGAGTCTTAGTATCTGCTTTGAAACACTGCTAGGTAGAGCCTTTCAGATGCCTTCTGCGGTAGACTCCTGTCATACATCCAATGCACATCCCATTTGTCTTTCTAAGTGAGGATTGATCATCTTACCCCATGTCTGCTTTCTTGTTTATCTTCTTTAGGTGTATAGATTTCATTATGTTTATCATATCTTGTAGGTCTATGTAAGCGAGTATATATCATGTTTGTCTTTCTCCTTCTGGGATACTTCACTCAGAGTGATGTTTTCTATATCCCACTATTTGTCTGCAACTTTCATGATCTCCTCGTTTTTGATTGCTGAGTAGTATTCCACTGTGCAAAAATACCACAATTTCTGTATCTATTCCTCCATTGATGGACATCTGGTTTGTTTCCAGGTTCTGGCTATTACAAATAAAGCTGCTACAAACATGGTTGAGCAAATGTCCTTGTTGTGTACTTGAGCAAATTTTGGGTATATGCCTAGCAGTGGTATAGCTGGGTCTTGAGGAAGAACTGTTCCTAATTGTTTGAGAAAGCGCCAGTGCTAATTCCAATTCTCTCCTATTTCACAAAATAGAAAGAGAAGGAACATTTCCAAACTCATTTTATGAAGCCACAGTCACCTTGATACCTAAACCACACAAAGACCCAACAAAAAAAAAGAGAACTTCAGACCTATCTCTCTTATGATCATTGATGCAAAAATACTCAATAAAATACTTGCAAACTGAATCCAAGAACACATCAAAGATATTATCCACCACGACCAAGTAGGCTTCATCCCAGGCATGCAAGGGTGGTTCAACATACGGAAATCCATCAATTTAATCCACCACATAAACAATCTAAAGGAGAAAAACCAAATGATCATCTCCTTAAATGCTGAAAAAGCATTTGACAAAGTCCAACACCCATTCATGTTTAAAGTCTTGGAGAGATCAGGGATACAAGGCACATACCTAAACATAGTAAAGACAATATAAAGCAAGCCTATAGCCAACATCAAACTCAATGGAGAGAAACTTAAATCAATCCCACTGAAATCAGGGACAAGACAAGGCTGCCCACTCTCTCCATACCTCTTCAACATAGTACTTGAAGTCCTAGCCAGAGCAATAAGACAACTAAAGGAGATCAAGGGGATACAAATCGGAAAGGAAGAGGTCAAAGTGTCACTATTTGCAGATGATATGATAGTATACATGAGCGACCCCAAAAATTTAACTAGAAACTTTTAAAACCCTAAATAAAGCAGATCTGGTGAAAAATACTGATTTTGATGGATATTTCTCATAGTTTTTATTTACCCAAATTTATAATGACCGATCTAGGTTGTGGTAGCTTTTATTCATAGACAACTGCAAATTAAAATACACCTAACAATGGATAATTACATCATTAATTCATTAAAAGCTTTTCTGTTATTGAGGGAAAGAACCTTTAAAAATACACCCCTTTCCATAAGAGGAATTTTTAAAAGCTCGGATTTTGGCAGGGAAATTCAAAGCTTAAAATCATTGGTTGTATTTGTGAAGCATTTTTCTTATTAATTGCTAGAGAATGCCAAAGTCCCTGGTGGTATATATGGCAAAACAAGCTGATTAAGAAGCTTAGTATTATTTTTAAATTACTTAATTGCCATTTAATGAAATAGGGAGCTCTGACTTCCATGCTAACTAATAAAATGGTTACTCTGCAAGGGATGAATTGCTGGTTGCACTGACCTTGCAGAACAAGCTGAGTTTAAGGAATCCACATAATATGCTTCCATAATGTTGGCATGGGGACTGAAAGCAGTATTACTGGAAATGGGCATGTTAGCATTTATATCGCCCTTATAATTGCTGAAATAATGGGCAGCATGAACTAAGAAATGTTTGCGAATTCTACTGGGTGCCCTGATTTCAGGCAAACCACACATATGAGCACCTCTTAATTGCCAAAGTAATTTCTAAGGAACTGAAAACACAGTTCAGTTGCTTTTACACCTTGCCCTTGGGAACCTGCAATTTCGCTTCATTACAACCACTCAACCTTTAGCCCTCATCCACTTCAAAAAGGTTTTTAGTGTTTTACTTGTAATGAAAACAACACCCATGCGCAACCATGCACAGTTCCATGTGTTTGTTAGCACTACTGTCTTCTGCCTTGGAATTAGTTAAGGCCAAAGTTAGGAATTTGGTAATAACTGGACCCATTTTTTATGCGTGCCTGTTTGAGAAATAAAGCATTATTTCTTACTTAAGAAAACAAGCAAATGTTTGAGAGCAGAAAGGAAGCTAGTGTTTTGCTTACAGCAGCACCTAATCAAACCAACACCCTTGGAAAAGAACATGGAATTTTAGGAAATGCCTGTTTCATTACAATTCTCCAATCACTACTTCCCAATTTTAATTACATGCTAAATTTACTTACTATTCTGTGTGTATCCCTATCCGTGATCGCACATAAGCCATCATGTTTGTGTATAAACATGCATGAGTATGAGCATGCCATCAGTGTGTGGAGTATGCATATGTATGTATTTCACATGTGTATGTACACCTATGCTGTGTGTAGACTGTCTGCATCTGTACTCCTAGGTTCCATAGTATACATATCAACCAAGCATGGGTTGAAAAATATTCAGAAAAAGAGAGCAAATATACTTAAGGTATAGAGATGGGAGGGGGAACAGAGCATCAGTTTCTAAACTCTACAGTACAACTCTATAGAATTTGGATGAGGGTCACATCATCTAGACACTATGTTGCATAAACAGTTATGCACAGGTAATATGTAAATTCTGCACTATTTTATATAAAAACACATTACTGTCTATGGATTTCCGTATCTGTGCTTTTCAGTTCCTGGCTTTTATATATATATGTACTCACATATGTGATTATGTGTATAAACATGTTTGTCATAGTTCAAAATTATCTTTACATTTGACTTGCCTATACTTTGCTTTAGTTTACTTTCACTCATTTATCTCTTCCATTTTCTTTCTTTTTTCTGTTTTTTTTTTTTTAATTTTATTGCATATACTACTCTCTCTACTTCCTTTCTTCTAGGATGACTTACCAATGTTAGGAGCCACATAATCAAATAATAGTCAAGTGTTCCTTTTTTTTTTTTTTCACTTATTCTTGGATTATGAAACTTAGGTCCAGATACCAATCTCTGTGGCTACTCACCAATTTATCATATTCCTTTTACCACAAACTGATACTGCCTCAGATTTGCTAGTGACATATCAGGACCGGCTTTCCCATCAAAACACAAACACATATTCTCTTTCTATTAAGTTTTATGATGTTGTTGTTTTTTTGTTTTGTTTTTAGCTCTTGTGTATTAGTCCTGATTAAAAAATAACCACACTGACCATGTCATAAGAAATAAAGTTTAGCAAGAATGCTGGAGATGAAAATACATTTTAAAAAATATTTTAATTCTTTGAGAATATACACTCTATTCTGATCATAATTACCCCCATCCTCCAACTTCTCCCTAACCTAATCACTTTGGAATTCACTCAGTTGTGTGAATTGTGTGTAATAAAGATTAGGAGGCTGATAGAGTCAGTTAATACTGAGTCCCTTCTCTTAGACAGGCAAAAAATTGAAAGTCTAGGAAAAAAAAATAAAAGGCCAGAATTTGGGAAAGACAAATGGTTAAAATGTGGAGATAATGAAAGGGAAAAAAAAGTTTACTGAGCAAGCAGAAAGCTCCAACTGAATACAGAGCACTGTTTGTACCTCATTGTCTTGCCTAAATGGTTTGACTCAGGCAGGTTGTAGGAAAGGAAGTGAACCTATTAGGGAAGGTCATCCCCATTTTCCTTGTTTCCTCTAACTCTCCAGCACGGTCTTCTCTGTCTCTGTGTCTCTATCTCTGTTTCTCTCTCATACAATTTAATTACATTTTCTCTTCCCTTCTTTCCTTCCAAATCTTCCCAATTACATTTTCATTCTCCAAATTTGTATTTTTTTAATTATTGCAGGCATGTATGTATATGTTTATGTTCCTAAATTTAACTTGTTCAATAGGTATAATATCATCTGTATGTATGTTTGCAGGGATCGGCGTTTCGAAATGGACAACCAGTTGGTGTATTCTTCTCCGGGGAAGGCCACATGTTCTTTTTCCAGCTTTCTTCAGTTGCCTACAGCTCTCTGTGAAGAGATGAGGCCTCATGTCCAGTTTGGCATGTTTATTGGTCTCATCCTTGTATAGTCCACATTTGTGGATATTGCTTCTGATATTACTAGGAGATCCAATCTAAGAGCAAATGTCCTTATCTTCTGGTTCTTACCATCTTTCTTCTTCTTTAGCACTTTAGTGCAGAACTATTTTTCCCCCATAAAGTCTAATTTCTGTATACTGTATATTAGACGTGTGGTCATCCCATCTACTAGAATATCATTGACCTACCAGGGGGCGTGCTCATAAAACAAAACAAACAAACAAACACCACACTCCCTCTCCCAGTCTCTGTCAATAACCAATATCTCCAGATCAAGGCCTGAGACCATGCACATCCTTACTGGGCTCCTCATACACATATCTTGTGTATGCTGCCACAGCAACATGAGTTCATATATAAAATGATCTTGCTGTGTTCAGAAAACACATTGCAGTACTTCACAATCTCTGTCTCTTACAATTTGTACCCACTGTTCCACTGTGACTGTGTTGCTGTGGGAGGACATATTTTAAGAGCATGGTTGAACGTTTTTGGTTTTTGTTTAAGTGTTCTGACAATAGATATTGCAGGTATAAAAGACAGAAACCTCTTCCTCCTCTCAGCTTACAGTTTCCTTGTTATTTATATGTTAATTTCAGTTGGCCTTTACTTACTGAAATATGTTTCTTTTTTCTTTTCTTTCTTTTTTTTTTTGTCCAATAGACCTTTCTCTTCTCTTTTCATTTGTTTGTTTTTGCTAAGAAAGGTTTTTCTTTTTTTCTTTTATTTTTTTCTTATCAGTTACATTTTATTAACTCTGTATCCCAGCCTTGTCCCAATCCCTCATTCCCTCCCAGTCCCTCCCTCCCTCCCTCATCTCCACCGTGGCCCTTGCCAAGTACACTAATAGAGGGGACCTCCTCCCCATTCATCTGATCCTTTTTTATCAGGTATCTTCAGGACTGGCTGCAAAGCTCTCCTCTGTGGCCTAACAGGACTGCTCCTCCCTTGGGGGGTAGGGAGGCCAAAGAGCCAGTCATTGAGTTCCTGTTAGAAATAGTCCTTGTTCCCCTCACTATGGGAAACCAATTGGTTACTGAGCAACCACAGGCTACATCTGAGCAGAGGTTCTAGGTTACATTCATACATGGTCCTTGGTTGCATGTCAGTCTCAGAAAAGACCCTGTGCCCAGATATATTGGGTCCTTGTGGAGCTCCTATCCTTTCCTCATCAGACTAATGCCCCTTCTTTCTTATGATTCCCTGTACTCTGCCAAAAGTTTGGTCATGAGTCTTTGCTTTGAAAACACTGCTACTTAGAGTCTTGCAAATGCGCTCAGTAGACTCCTGTCATATGTTCAATGCGCATCCCATCTGTCTTTCTAAACGAGGATTGATAATCTTACCTCATGTCCGCTCTCTTGATTATCTTTTTTAGGTGTATAGATTTCATTATGTTTATCATATCTTACAGGTCTATATAAGTGAGTATATACCGTGTTTGTCTTTCTCCTTCTGGGATATTTCACTCAGGATGATCTTTTCTAGGTCCCACCATTTGCCTGCAAATTTCATGATTTCCTCCTTTTTGATTGCTGAGTAGTATTCCATTATGTAAAAATACCACAATTTCTGTACCCATTCCTCCGTTGATGGACATTTGGGTTGTTTCCAGGTTCTGGCTATTACAAATAAAGCTGCTATAAACATGGTTGAGCAAATATCCCTTTTGTGTACTTGAGCAAACTTTGGGTATATACCTAGCAGTGGTATAGCTGGGTCTTGAGGAAGCACTATTCCTAATTGTCTTAGAAAACACCAGATAGATTTCCAGAGTGGTTGTATCAGTTTACATTCCCACCAGCAGTGGAGGAGGGTTCTCCTTTCTCCACAACCTCTCCAGCATGTGTTGTCCCTTGAGTTTTTCATCTTGGCCATTCTGATGGGTGTAAGGTGATATCTCAGGGCCATTTTGATTTGCATTTCCCTGATGGCTAATGAGGACGAGCATTTCTTTAAGTGTTTCTCTTCCATTCGATATTCCTCTCTCGAGAATTCTCTGTTTAGCTCTGTTCCCCATTTTTTAATTGGATTACTTGGTTTGCTGCTTTTCAGCTTCTTTAGTTCTTTGTATATACTCGATATTAGTCCTCTGTCAGATAAAAGTTTAGTGAAGATTCTTTCCCAATCTGTAGGCAGGCGTTTTCTTTTGATGACAGTATCCTTTGCTTTACAGAAGCTTTTCAGTTTCATGAGGTCCCATTTATTGATTGTTGCTCTAGAGCCTGTGCTGTTGGTGTTCTGTTCAGGAAGTTGTCTCCTGTGCCAATGACTTCTAGGCTGTTCCCCACTTTTTCTTCTAACAGATTTAGAGTATCTGGTTTTATGTTGAGGTCTTCGATCCACTTGGACTCTAGTTTTGTGCAGGATGATAAATATAGATCTATTTTCATTTTTCTGCATGTGGACATCCAGTTGGACCAGCACCATTTGTTGAAGATGCTGTCTTTTTTCCATTGAATGGTTTTGGCTTCTTTGTCAAAAATCGAGTATTCATAGGTGTGTGGGTTTATTTCTGGGTCTTCTATGTGGTTTCATTGATCCTCCTTTCTGTTTTTATGCCAATACCATGCAGTTTTTATTACTATTCCTCTGTAGTACAACTTGAGATCGGGGATAGAGATACCTCCAGATGATCTGTTGTTGTACAGAATTGTTTTGGAGATTTTGGGTTTTTTGTTTCTCCATATGAAGCTGAGAATCTTTTTTTCAAGGTCTGTAAAGAATTGAGTTGGTATTTTGATGGGAATTGCATTGAATCTGTAGATTGCTTTTGGCAGGATGGCCATTTTCACAATGTTAATCCTACCAATCCATGAGCACGGGAGATCTTTCCATCTTCTGAGATCTTCTTCAATTTCTTTCTTCAGAGACTTGAAGTTTTTCTCAAACAGATCTTTCACTTGCTTGGTTAGTGTCACCCCAAGGAAAGTTTTTGTTAGTGTATTTTAATGGCACAAAGTGAATTTCACTATGAGATTTTACCCACGTGTATGAACATGTTTTTCAAGCATTATATATTAATAAGTTTATCAACTCCTTTTAGCCCCCACTTCTTCCCCAATAATCTCATTTCTCTACTAACTCCATGTCTTTATCTGTATAGCTATGATCATTATGGCACTATTTGTGATAAACAGGTAATTAAATCACCCTACATGCCCAGCTATAAGGGGATAGGTGAGGAAAATGTGATGCAGATGCACAGTATATTCAGCCAAAGCACAAAGTTATGCTCTTGGCAAAATGAATGGACCTGGGGCTCATCATGATAAGCAAAATAAGCCAGTCATGGAAGAAATTTCATCTGTGGTTTATCCTGTGTGGAAATCTTTGGAGAGGCATATTGTACTACTGTGTCTATAATATTACTCTGTCTATATCACATTTTCTCATTTTAAAAATTTACATGTGCTCCTTTTCTCTACAATTTAGCTTTCCTTCTTTCTGTTTCCATTTCTAATTTATAGTTTCTTCCATTTCACAAATGAATCTGGGTAAAATTGTTTATGATAGCTTTGCTGACTGATAAACATAAAAGGCATCTTAATAAACACAGGATAGAAATGCTGCCCTCTGATTTGTATTATCAAATGTCCCCTGTCTTCAGTGGCTGCTGCTTTTGTGTCAAGGTCTCTTGATGTCAGAAGCTCCCTACTTTAGAGGTAAACAAATTTAAATTTTTTGAAGCCAGGAAATTATGTATGTAAATTAAATGAAAGTAGGAGTTTGTTTTAAATTAATGATAATTTATAACAAATAGCCTTATAATTGTATTCCACTTATTACATACATGAAGTATTAAGGAATTATGCCTGCTCACATTGAAAACTGCAGGAACAATTTTCTTTCAAAGTATCATTGTAATTTAACTGCTTATTAAGTGAAATTAAGAATGATGTATAAATGGGAATAGACTTCTTATCATCATGTTCTAAATTACAATCAGAACTCATTATCTTTCAGGAAAAAAACTTCTTAAGCTTTTGTATTATTTTCCATTCAAAACATTCATTTACATTTAGAAAGTGTTTCCATTATAAATTAACTATAATATCTAATTATGAAACGTTTGACAGATCATCTGTTATCTAAAATTACAGATGACTTCAGTGGGTTTACCAACTGAACTAGGTCATAAAGCTGAATCTGACAGACACCTTTTGCTCTAATGAAACTAGAACACTGAGTAAGAGATAGCCTATGTGTGTTAGTTTATTGTAGTAGGAGACAAGATCTCACATTACAGTATGATAGGACTGGTAAAAATATATCTCATTATATCCTGTGGAAGATAATGAAAGATAGCTCACAGAGGAATATTTTTGGAAAACAGCAAGAAGATATATGAACTATTAACTAAAAATGGAGGAATTTTCAAAAACATGGAAATATCATGACATAGTGACCTAGAATCAATCTCTATTTCTCTCTCTCTTATCAAATTTATGTAAGTGTTCTCTCTGAGATTTAGTTTTATTTTTATTCTATGTTTTTACATTTTTCTTAAATACATTTTGATGAGCTTTTTCTATTCCCAGTTCTCTCTAGGTCTTCTCTACCTCCCTACATCTGAATTTTTAAATTGAAATACTATGAAGAAGAAAGAATTGGCATTTCACTATGTGAACATAATTCAACAGTGACATAACTAAACTCAGGTATATTATATTACATTATTTATAAAAGAATCAAGTGTCATATATGATGATTAATATAATATTTATAAAAGTTAAAAATATGTAGTCTGACTATAGTGTTCAGAGGTCAGGGTCTCTGGGTGGGGATTAAGATTAGATGCAACCACGGGGGTGGAATTATCCCAATTAAACCCAGGTTCATTCACACATTTATAAGAAGGAAGGGACAGAGAGAGATAGAGAAACACAGAGACAGAGAGACAGATAGAGACAGAGAGAGATGGATAAGACAGAGATAGAGACAAAGAGAAGAGAGGAAAGAAATTGGAGGAGGGGAAGAAGAAGGGAAGCTAGATGAGGAGGAAATGGAAAGAACGAGAAAGGATCAAGAAGGAAGGAAGAGAACAAGAAACAGAAGGAGGAAGAAGTAGAGAAAAGGATGAGATGAAAGAAGAAGAAAAAAGAGGTGGAGGAAAGCAGAAGGAAGAGGAGAAATATGATGACATCCATTATTACATCCTTTTTTATTTTGTCTCTGGGATACTCAAGAGGAAGCTGAGAAAGGTCATTACTACCATTTGCTTTTGGTTCTGAAATCTGAGCCAAACTGCTTTTACAGAAAGGATACCTGAGAGTTTTATAATAGTTAAAACTGTGTAAATCTGTGAGTAATAGTAAAGTAAATAATCAATAATACAGAAGTAAGAAACCTCAGGCTCTAGATCAGCACAGGCCTTCTCTCAAGCCAACTTCTACATAAGACCCATTTTTTCCCCTCTGACCTTCCCCTCTGCTAGGGCACCTAAAAAAGATAATCAAGAGAGCAGACATGGGGTAAGATGATCAGTCCTCGTTTAGAAAGACAGATAGGATGTGCATTGAACGTATGACAGGAGTTTACTGAAGACATCTAAAAGACTCTAACTAGCAGTGTTTTCAAAGCAGATACTAAGACTCATAGCCAAACCTTCGGCAGAGTACAAGGAATCATATGAAAGAAGGGGAGTTAGTATGATGGGGAAAGGATAGGAGCTCCACAAGGATCAAATATATCTGGGCACAGGGTCTTTTCTGAGACTGACATTCAACCAAGGACCATATATGTATATAACCTAGAACCTCTGCTCAGATGTAGCCCGTGGTAGCTCAGTAACCAATTGGTTTCCCATAGTAAGGGGAACAAGGACTATTTCTAACAGGAACTCAATGGCTGGCTCGTTGACCTCCCCACCCCCCAAGGGAGGAGCAGTCCTGCTTAGGCCACAGAGGAGGACTTTGTAGCCAGTCCTGAAGATACCTGATAAAAAAGGATCAGATGAATGGGGAGGAGGCCCCCCCTATCAGTGGACTTGGAAAGGGGCAGGGTGGAGATGAGGGAGGGAGGGTGGGATTGGGAGAGAATGAGGAAGTGGGATACAGCTGGGATACAGAGTTAATAAAATGTAACTGATAAGAAAAAAAATAAAATTAAAAAAAGACCCATTTCTTCTTCTAAGATCATGAATCGTTTTCTTGTTTATACAAAGAGCATAGTTGAATGAACTCAGTTACTTATTGTATAATAATTGTTATAAGTCTTATCTATAATGTGATTATAATTCTACAGATTAAGAACTGTAGTGGCATGTGTGTCGTAGTATAATAAAATTCTGATATAATGCAGTTATTCCATTATCTATTACTGGCCTCATCAATAGAGTTCAGAAGTGTGTCTCCTTTCCTACACTCTTGAATCATTTAAGATAGGTACATATTTTCAGTATTTCCTAAAATGTCTAGAAGGAACTGAAAACACCCAATGCAAGTGATATTAGCTCTTGTTACTCATAAAGACAATTTGATTGTGAATGGTTTTACTTTTTCTTCCTTCATTTTCATCACTTTTCTGTTCTGTCTTTATTGGGGTCTCTATACAAAGTGTGCAAATGAGCTATTGACCCGAGCCTGGATTTGAAATGCCATGACAATTTCCATTAATTCACCTAATTCCTCCTCCCAGACACAGTTGCATTGCTTCTGTGTCTGTATATACTGTTCTTTTCAGAAAATTTCATGGGTTATTAGGCATCGTTTTTATATAGAAGGGATTTCCCGACTAATATCTTATTATTTGATTTTTGGAAATCTATCCTAAGATAAAATTTTGGCTTTCACGTGCTCTTCCATGCTTTAACATGCCTGTTACTTGTATGTTTTCAGATAAATATTCCTATGCAGTTTTATTTATTTTATAGAAGAACCACTTGTCTCTATAATTTTCCCAAGTGCAGTGAAATTATTTTTTGTGTGATTGATTTAGAAGAATGTTTATTCTCTACTATTTTGATATTGGTCATTCTGTACTTAGTATTTTACCATTTAGAAAATATTAGTCCTTTTCTATGTAATACTTATTTCTAAGCAAGCATGGTCCAGTTTATCAAGTAAAGAGTATGAATATGTTTAAAAGAATCAAATACAAGTTTAATGCAAAATAATATATAGGTGATTCTTCCATTGTCAAAATATTTTTTATTCCGACATTAACCATTAAATAGTTGTCCTTTGATTTACAGAGAGTTTCTGTGATTCTAGAGTCTCTTTTTATACCTTTGTTTTGTTGTCTAACTTTCCTAACTGCAGAATTGATTCCATTTCACCCCTTGGCCAAAAAAGAACCTTGCAAAACCAAACAAAAAACTTACTTCCTCTTTTCTGAACTATGGTAAATACTTTAAATGGTTAAATACCTAAGAAAAATAAGGCAGATTCTGTTTACTTAAATTTTAGTTACAAAATTTAGACTGATATTAACCCCCATATTCCGTGTATCAGTATTTTTAATAAAATGTTACCATTTTACCATTACTTAAAATATTTAACTTTTATTTTATGTGTACGCTTGTGCTTGTTTTGCCTGAAGGTGTATAAGTGCCCCATGTGTGTACCTGATGTCTATAGAGGCCAGAATAGGGCATCAGATCTTCTGAAGCTAAGGTGACAGATCTTGTTATCCACCAGGTGGGTGCTGGGAACCAAAGCCCAGGTTCCTGTGAGATGATCAAGTGTTCAAAGTCATCTCTCAAGCCCCAGATCTTTACTGTCAAAACTCTAACAAGGGAATCTTCCTTTTATTGAAAAAAGAAGAAAAGAAAAGAAAAGAATTTTAGTAATTGCTATGTCCTCTTAAAAATTCAACCTCATAAAATATACTAACAAGAAAAGTTAGGCAGGAGCTAAGAAGTGTTACTAATTATAAAATTGCAGATTTTAAGTTAGTAAGATGATAAATTTCAGGGAATACTTAAGAGAAGTTCAAGATTGGATAATTATAAAATCTTTGATACATAGGGAAGAGAAAACATAATTTTACCAACCCACTCAAGTATACTTTCTAGACATTTACCCACATGAAAAATTATGAAATGTTATCCTATAAAGACACTGATTGATGTTCCCACAGAATAATGAAAAGAAATAATAATTTCAATTTTATATAAAGGATTTGGTAGATCACCAAATGGCTCTAACATGGTGTATTCAATTCTAATTGCCACTTTAAAACTGCCTACTTTGAAAATTTTGAGAATTAAAAATGTTAAGACTAATATAAACAACACCTCATTATTGATACCTAACTGAAAAGATGGGGCAGTCTGGGTAAGGGGTCTTATTCCCTACAGGACTGTATTTCTTATTAAGGAATAAATTCAGATCCACCTTGGAACTATGTATACAAAATTGATGCATATTTTTATTGTTGTTGCTTATGACAGTTCAATTTACTACTTAAGAACTGCACAGTGAAATTTTTTATATAAATGTGTTTCCAAGCTAATAAAGATTCTTGAAAATTTTGTACATATTCAGACATTTCTTGAAATTAAAAAAATATTGAAAATAGACTCTTCTCTTCTGCAATATATCCTGACCACAGTTTTTCCTCCTTCCACTCCTCTCAAATATCCCCACCTCAAGTTTCTGCCAGATCCACTCCCACTCAGCAGCCAGAGGCATGAGTGTTTCTGAGCTCAAGGCCAGTATGATCTACAGAGTGAGTTTCAGGCAACCAAGGTTACACAGAGAAACCCTGTCTAGAAACACCAAAAATAAACTAACAAATAAACAAGACATTAGCATCATGTAAAACTTATCATATTTCTATTACATTTTCTTAGTATTTTGAGAATGGAAGTAAAATCAGGTTAAGAACAAAAATAAAATAAAATAAAATGTCTACAACCTGAGTAATCATGTTAACATCCAGCGCTTAGCTATGAGATTATATATTTATATTCCGATATTAAGGATAAAAAACATTGTGTGCATATGTCTTGGCATCTGTTCTAAAACCTACTAGCCAAAAATAAAATTCTTTGCTATTAAGCAATAAGAAATTATCAAGTTATGTAAATATTTGTGTGTGTGTTTGTTTATCTCCTGGTGCTATCAAGGTAGAATGTAAAGAAGAGAAAGGTACAGTGAAAGATTTGAAATCCACCACACACAATTTCAGGAGCAAGACAAGGGTTCTTCAGTTTCACCACTACTAGCATG
This sequence comes from Psammomys obesus, assembly GCF_907164565.1. Lineage (NCBI taxonomy): Eukaryota > Metazoa > Chordata > Mammalia > Rodentia > Muridae > Psammomys > Psammomys obesus. The sequence continues at coordinate 8,300,502 of NW_026596117.1, read as the reverse complement.
CTCATGGTCTGTTACAATAGAAATAACTGTAGCCCCCATGTATGTTTTTCTGAGTTGTAAGGTAAATAATAACAAGGGGACAACCACAGTAAAGATATTTACAATCTTTATTATATAAAAATTTTTCAGGACAAGATAAAAGAAAAGATATATTTGTAGGCTTTGACTTCTTAAAATCTATTTTATTTGGGGTTCTTTATGCCTCTTTCTCCCTCCTCTACTTCAGTTCCTTCCAATACCCCAACACCAATTAGGAGAAAAAGAAGGTTAGTAGGGACAGGGGATATAGACCTTTCTAGAAGTAGATCCTGGCTGTGATTCCACCCTTTTCCCTCAGGATACCAGTAGTGCAGTCAGACAGCAAACCAGCAGTCCAGCAACAGTGAAAGCAGAAACAAGGTCCAGCCATAGCAGCAGCCCTTAATTCAGCAGAAGCAGCATGACCAGTTCTTCCAAGTTCTTTTCTCAAGTATCTAAATGAAGCAATGCAAAGTGTTGAGATTCAAAGTTATTTCTCTCTGTCTGTGGGCTATTTCTACCTTCTGAAAGTCCACACAAGGATGTTTGTCAGCTAGGCAACACCACACACACCCCCCCAAAGAGACAGTTTCCTGTTGACAGAGACCATGAGCCTCTCATCAGGCTGCTTTCAGCTATGGACAAAGTTTTCCTGCATCCCATACTTGGGACCATAACAAAATCATAGCCACACAACACAACCAAAAATTCTACTACACATATTCTTTTTCTTCTTTTTTGTTACCAGTGACTTCTAAATTATACACACACACACACACACACACACAGAGAGAGAGAGAGAGAGAGAGAGAGAGAGAGAGAGAGAGAAACTTCTCATTTCTAAGAGAATTTCTAAGGCAAATGTACACTGTACCAGCTAAGGCCTCAAAGGTGACCTAGCATTTTATCTCATCACCTTTCAGATCTCAGTTTACTGACAGGGAATGTCAGATGAGATGATGCATAAATTCACTCAAAGCTTGTCCTTGTGCTGACTAGTTTTTTTTCTATTTTTAATTATACTTTATTTACTTTGTATGCCCCCTCTAGTTCCCTCCCTCCTCCCCTCCCAAACCCTTCCTTCCTTCCCTTTCTCCACACACTCCCCTCCCCAAGTCCACTGGTAGGGAAGGGTTTCTTTTTCTTCCTCCTGATCCTGGTCTGTTAGGTCTCATCAGGATTGGCTGCATTGTCTTCCTCTGTGGCCTGGTAAGGCTGCTCCCCCCTCAGGGGGAGGTGATCAAAGAGCAGGCCAATCAGTTCATTCAGAGACAGTCCCTGTTCCCATTACCATAGAACCCACTTGGACACTGAACTGCCATGGGCTACATCTGTGCAGGGGTTCTAGGTTATCTCCACGCATGGTACTTGGTTGGAGTATCTGTACACCTAAAGAAACTAATCAAGAGGGAGGACTCTGGCTAAAATGCTCAATCCCCACTCCTAAAGGCAAAGAGGATGGACACCAGAAGAAGAAGAAAACAGGAAACAAGTTAGGAGCCTCCCACAGAGGGCCTCTGAAAGGCTCTGCCCTGCAGACTATCAAAGCAGATGTTGAGCCTTAAGGCCAAACTTTGGGCTGAATGCAGGGAATCTTATGAAAGAAGTGGGAAATAATAGTAAGAGCTGGAGAGGATAGGAGGTCCTCAAGGAGAGCAACAGAACCAAAAAATTTAAGCACAGACATCTTTCCTGACTAGTTTTATGTCAGTTTGAAAGTTATTTTTGGAAGAGGGAAACACAACTAAAAGGAAAATGTTCCACCTAGCTGTTCCCTGTGCAAACTTGTGTTGTATTTTCTCAATTAACGATTATTGTTCAAGGACCCAGGTCACTGTGAGTGATGCGACCCTCTTGCTGGTAGTCCTGGGTACTATTAGGAAACAGGCTGAGCAAGGCATGGGGTGGAGGCCAGTAAGCTTCACCCCTCAGTCCCTTTGCACTGGTTCCTGCCTCCAGATTCCTGACATGAGTTCTTGCCTGGACATCTCTGGATGATGTTATTGACTTGAGGTATGCAAGAAGAAATAAAGCCTACTTTCCTCACATTGCTGGTTTTTTTATCTCTACAATATTTTATTATTATTATTATTATTATTAATTACACTTTATTCATTTTGTATCCCCCCATAAGCCCCTCCCTCCTCCCCTCCCGATCCCACCCTTCCTCACCTTTCTGCATGCATGCCCCTCCTCAAGTCCACTGATAGGGGAGGTCTTCCTCTCCTTTCTGATCTTAGACTATCAGTTCTCATCAGAAGTGGCTGCATTGTCCTCTTCTATGGCCTGGTAAGGCTGCTCACCTCTCAGGGGGAGGTGATCAAAGAGCAGGCCAATCAGATTATGTCAGAGGCAGTCACTCTTCCCATTACTAGGTAACCCACTTGAACACTGAACTGCCATGGGCTACATCTGTGCAGGGGTTCTAGGATATCTCCATGAATAGTCCTTGGTGGGAATATGAGTCTCTTGGAAGTTCCCTGTGTTCAAATTTTCTTGTTCTGTTGCTCTCCTTGTGGAGTTCCTGTCCTCTCCAGCTCTTACTATTTCCCACTTCTTACCTAAAATTCCATTCACTCTGCCTGACAGTTGGCCATCAGGCTCAACATCTGCTTTGATACTCTGCAGGGCAGAGGTTTTCAGAGGCCCTCTGTGGCAGGTTCCTAGGTTGTTTCCTGTTTTCTTCTTCTTTTGATGTCCATCCTCTTTGCCTTTCAGGATGGGGATTGAGCATTTTAGTTAGGGTCCTCTCTTTTGCTTAGTTTGTTTAGATGTACAGATTTTAGTGGGTTTATCCTATGTTGTATGTTTTTATGAGTGAGTATATACCGTGTGTGTCTTTTTGCTTCTGGGACAACTCACTCAGGATGATCCTTTCCAGGTCCCACCATTTACCTGCAAATTTCATGATGCCCCTCAACTGAAGAATGGATGCAGAAATTGTGGTACATCTATAAAATGAAGTATTGCTCAGTAATGCTGTTTTTTTTTTTTTAATGCTGTTTTATCAAAACAGAAGCTCCACCTAAAACAGTCCTTCATTGAAACTGTAAACAATGATACTGCCACCAACATTTTAAAATTTTTGTTTCGCATCAATCATTTGGTAAAGCCCTCATCAAGGCTATGGGGTAATTATAGGTATAAGAACATTTTTGTATGAATTTTTAAAATTGTTATGTTCTTTTAAAATCAACCCATTATCTGTTAGACATCCCTATGACACTTTTGTGATTATCCTTTCTTCCTTGCTCTTCATTTCCTCCTGGATCAGTTTTCCCCAACAAACTCTTGAACTTTATCATGTTACATGTTTCCTTTTGACAACCCTTCATCAGCTGTCGAGATGCTCTAGTGGTCTTTCAAATGTTTAGGTTTTAGTCACATTTAAAATGACTTGATTACATATACAATATAGACAAACTTCTGCATATGAAGAAGATAGTGTTTTGTTTGTTTGTTTGTTTTTGTTATTTTGTTTGCTTCCGAGTTTGGGTCTCCTTGGTTAATTTTACATTTTTTTTTTCAGATAGATATGTTGTTTTGCTGCTTTGTTGTTGTTAATTCACTTTACTATACAATGTTTCCATCCATGGAGCATAATTAAAAATCTGATAAGAAGTAATACATAGCTGATGCCCATTAGCAAAGTCAAAGAAAGAAAAAGAAAACCCGGTTCTGAATAATAAATGTAGGGAAAAGGCCTGAGATGTAATTACAGCATTGAGCATGAAGAGATGATTAGACACACAGGACAAGTAGCCTGAGAGAACCCGACAAGGATAACTAGGAAAACTTGCCTTACCCTAGGCATAACCTCCAGCCTATACCTCAGGAAATGTTTGGGTGGATCTATTTTATCTGTCAGTGCCCTCGGGCTTCTTTACAGCAATGATATGTGCAGTATCTTAATCACTCTGAATTGTTTGAAAAGTTTGTATACTGATACCTGAAAGGTTTAAAGGCATATTAAACTAGATTAATTAGTTCAGGGTTATGAGAGCATATTTCTCAATTTTTAAAAACATTTTGGAAGTAAAAAAGTAATTTAAGTTATATTTGAAACACTGTTTTAAAAACATGTACCTCAGAAGGGAACAATATTCTTTGTTGAGAACAAAGAAAACTAGTTTGTGTATTATTTACGGATGTTGGAGATTTTTCTCCAGAGCCTTTGTTTCCTTCCTTCCACTAAAGGAAAATTAAGTCCCACATAGGAACCCACCTCTGAGCTCTTCTGCTTTTTATTTTTTTAAGTTTTATTTTTGAATTATAATTTATTTATTCCTCCTTTCCCTTTTCTCCATCCAAATTTTCCCGTATATTCTTCCCTCTCTCCTTCATACCTGGTCCCTTTTGCCACTAATTCTTCTGAGATACACACACACACACACACACACACACACACACAGGGCATATGTATTAATAAATATGACCTGTTCAGTTCATTCCGTGTTTCCTGTAATTGTTGTTCCAGGATTGACACTAGAGATGAAGCAGTACAGTAAAGTGGTGGCTGCGGGTTCTTTTCCACACTACATGACTTCACTTGCCCTGTAGAGAAGGCTAGGTTTCCAGCGCTGGATGTAGTCTCCCTCTTGAGTGTGACTCACGTTCAGTTAGAGATATGCTGATTACCACCGAGTATGTGTGCCACCACTGTGCCCTTAGTTGTATCTTGTCATGACCGTCATTGATGTGGTTCATAGATATCGTAACTTATCAGATCATTGGTTGCTTCTTTGATCTGTAAATTTGCGTATTATTATTATTATGTTTTTTTTGTTATCATCTATTCCAGGCCAGAGGGCCCCGGCCATGCGGAATTCTTTTTGGTAGTTATAAGTCTGATTATTCTCAATGGAGAGGTTGGTGGAGAGGAGTGGATGTGTAGCTGTGTTGGACCCGGAAGCTGGAAATGGCTTGAATCTAATCAAACTAGGTAGATACAGCGGACTGTGCAGGTATCCAGGATGTGCCTGCTGTACAAGTCTGAAGTGAGCAATTCAAAATGGCTTAGTGGAAAGGATAGATGTGGTCTGAGAGAGTGTTTATTGGGAAGGTTCTTAGGGTACTTCCTAGAGGAACCCTTTCGATTGGTTAAGGAGCAGGCAGGGCATGCCACACTAGGATAGAGCACTTGATGTGGGAACACAGCTAGATCTGGAGGGCTGGGAAGGGTACATGGATAGCAACGGTCAGAGACTCACCTGTCTAAAAGGTGGAGAAGGATGTGGGAGATCTTCTTGGGTGTAGAGGTGGGGTGTGGCATAACAAGGGACCTGCAGGTGAACCGAGTTCAGGAACACTTTCTTAAAGAAAACTGACTTTTCCTCCTAGCACTGTGAGGGATGTGAGGGATTCCCTTCCTCATGAGGGACTTGTCCTTAGTTGTAATTGCACACATCTTCTGCATGCCATGATAACCACTGTGATGTTCATATTGAAGTAGCCATGTTACTTTTAGACGTCACTATTTCTTGCAATCATCCAACAACTTTGATTATTCTATTCTGATGTGTCCTGTGTAGTAATTCCTGGAGAAGAGGGTAGTTTATGAACTTCCAATTAGTGCTGAGCATTCCAGAATCTAACTCCTTGTAACTTTGTCACTGTGAAAACCTGTTGTTCGTCATCTCTTGAAAATGATAACAACTCTAATGAGGGTTCAGAAATTCATGAGTGCATGAGCATAATGATAAGTAATTAGGAGTCAGCTTAATACTATATCTATTTAGCAGAATAACAGTATTATTTTGTCCTTTTTGGCCTATGACTTGTCTAGACCTTTAATCAAAGTAAGAGACTGCAGACAAGTCTCTGTAGACAAGACTGTAGACAAGTCTCTTACTTTGATTAATGGTGCCATAGATGGCTTTCAGTGTTTAATTTAGAATACTTATTGATATCTGGAAATTAGCAAGGCATCATAAAGAGGAGTGTTCAAGACAGGGAAATAGAACACTGTGATTGAGGAGAGTTGATCAGAAAGGTTTAAATTTGGGTGTTAGGTAAGAGGGAAGGGTACAGGAATGAATATGGAGAGGGACAAATAATACTTTTAAAAAACTCATCCGATAATCTACTATTTTTTCACACATGCACACGTAAAATAAAGTCACCCTATAATAGTGTGACAGGTCTCCACTAGAAATCAGTCTAACAAGTTAAACAAACAAAAAACAAAACAAAACAGTGCTAGGAATGGATTACCTCCTTTGCAGTTGTTAGCCAGGGATGTCCCATTTATTTCCAAACATTCTTGGCTTTATACTTCAGAGCTCGAATATAAGACTCTATTTCTGAAGGAACAACATATTTGAGTCATTGTACTTGGAAAAAAAAAAAACAAGCTGGTTCAGCCATGGGTGCTTCATTCCCACCAGCTAGTTTTCATAGCGGTGGGAAGGGCAATGCATGCCACAGGGTGGGAGAAGTCATATGCTTCTGTTCCCAGCCGTGAACCCTGTAGTATACAATCTTGACTTGTCCAGCAGTACAACTGTAGTGTGAAAACCATCACCACTTTCACCTCTCATTTCTCATTATAACAACTTACTAACTTGATCCCTTTCCCCGAGTCTCTGTGCTAATAATCCATCTAATAAACTTTTTTTCAAAATCAATTCTTCTCTTGTTTAGTTTTCCAAATCTTTTTTCATGTCTGAATACATTAATGGCTGGGCTTCTGCCACTGTCCATGTTTTTGTTTGCAGAGAAGAAAGTTACAGTTCAGAATTTACCATAAGACACCTTTATCATGGCACCTCCAATACTCATGCTGGGACTTGGTGCAAAATTCATTGTTGTAGTCTATCTCATCAGTGCTAGAATCCCATAAATTAACACTCCTGCCAGATCTGGCTGAAGTTTTCTTGTAGTTAACCAAGAGCTTCAGACTTATGGAATAACAACTGTAGCTCTAGTTTTAGAGACTTAGACCATGCCATGCAGAACCTGTGGATTCCAAAGGGGAGCATTGAAGTAGGGCGTCAGAACATTCTGACAAGCTTCATGCAGTACAAATTAAGGAAATACCTTCTGCATAGTAAGACCCATTCTTAAAACCTATGTGTAAGAACTGCATTTAAAATTCTTTTATATTATATTTTTAAAAATTAGTTTATGGGTCATAAAATTCTAATACTACAAATTACAACATAAATCTCACAAAGAAAGTGATAGAATTTATTAAGTTATTTTTGGTGCTATGCAAATTGAGGTATGAATTTTTTTTTTTTTTAGTCTTTTCAAAGAGACCAACTGGAAAAGAAAAAATTCTTATTTTACTAACATACGTATTTTTTTTCTAGTTCACATAAAATTTCATTGTAAAAGATCTTTAATTTGAATTATCAAGACATTTTAGCATGTTAGATTATTAAAGAGTTACTTTGGCATAATCAAATTGATTTGCATATGAGCACTATTTTATACACTGACAGTAGGCAGAATGTTATAGTATTAATTTCTGTGTATGACATTTGATCAAAGAGCCAATAGAAAAATTCAGTTTGTAAAAGAATTATAGATTGATATAAAACATAAGTTCTTAAAAGTTAAGTTTCAACAATATTTATCATAAAAGTAACTCTGTGCTAACATCCTTTGTAATTTGATTATCGGGGGGGTTTGAGCTCTTCTTATTTACTCTCTTTTCCTTCTGGCTGTGTTGGGTTGAGCAAGCCTGGTACCAGTCAGTGTGTCTTCCATGCAGGATCTCCTTGACTGACATATCATCAAGTTATATCTGAGATAAAGAGTCAGTTCTAGTAGGGAAATATAGTAGAGGAGATATTTGCCAAGAATGATAAAGAAAAAAAAAATTAGCTCCTATCTTTATTATACACACATTTTTTAAAAGCTTACTTATCTCTGGTGTTAAAGGGAAAGAAGTTATTAACATTTGTATGAGTTTTTGAAGTATTTGAAATGCAACTTACAAGGTTATGTAATAAATCAAAATGGGAATTTCTGTAATGGGATCACAGGAGATACTCTGGCTCTATGTGTTACCCTGAGATTGTATCAGGTTTTCATTCATGGGATTACATTCATTTTATGGAAAACTTTGGAGAGTGATAAAAATCAAAATGATAATGTTTGAAGTGAAAAATATGAAAGTCATTCATGCTTAAGAACAGTTAAGGATGGAAATTTCATCAATTTCACTGATATCTACTTTCTAAAAATTAAATGTATTCCTTGTATTGCAAACAAAAAAGAAGGGAAGGAAAGACATTAAGAGTTTTGAATAATACAAACAGTGGAAAGTACAGTAGAAATCTATTCAAAATGACAAACATTTTTTTTTAATGATCATAATTGCTACAAAATTAATCCTTGTGTCTTAGGCAGGTTTAATCAGAGAACAGAATGCATTTGTTTATTATGATCACCCTTCATTTAGAAAAAATTCAATAACATTTTAAAAATGAGTTTTTGTACTTGCATTTTCCATCTGCAATAGAAAAAATTATAAGGCACAAAATATAAAAAAATTATATATAACCTTAAGAATAATTTTTGGATAGAAAGCTTCATGAGGAATTTGTGAGATATATCATGGAGCTTTACAAAGCTTCAAATGCCGAAGTCAAATATAATTGGCAGGTTGTTGAAGAGCCCTGGATAGATTATTATCTAAAGCATAATTTGAAATATAATGAGAGAATAAATATACCAAAAATGATCGAGAGACTAAGCTATGTAAGGGAAAAGCAGGAAGAATAACTTGAGAGCATAAATCCATAAAGAACTGTGGGTGTTCACAGCAGTGGAAAAACTAAGTGAGAAAAATGCCCAGGAGGGGAGGTGTCCGGATCACAGGAAAAAAATCTACACACCTGTGAGTTTTCAGACACAACCAGAGGCAATTGAAATGGACTTACCTGGCAGGCCTCATGGGGAAAGCTGCCTTCCCTACAGCGGAATGAATGGCAGTGAAGGTCTCAGGTCTCTGGCTGACCAAGCCTTTAAACAACTCATTGCTCCTAGCCTGATTCCTCTATTTCAGGGCTAGGGAATGGGATTGAGTTGAGATTTTGTCAGAGGCTTTTTTTTTCATCCCCTTTTATTAGGGCAGGGAGGAAGCTGAAGAAACTTTTATTATTGGGGATTCAGTACCCCATGGTCTTTTTATTTCCTTAGATGTTCAGATAAGTAGTTGAAAAATGAAATTGTATGTGTCTTAACCATGTAAAGCGCTAACTGAATATATGTATTTTTTTGCCAAGTTATCACAATCAAGTTCAAATGTCAACCATTTCAAATACTTACAGTTTTTGCTTGTTCGCTTGTTTAGTTATATGGTAAGAAGCTTCAAGCAACAAATATCGACTACATTGCATAAAATTTTATCTTTTATATAATGGTAAAGTGTTCTCTGTCTCGATCCTGTCTCTTGCCATTCATGTATTACTTTACTCATGGGTTCATCAAATGCCTGGCGCTTCACTCTGAGTATTTTATACAGTACATGTGCAGTGACCTTCCCCTTCCACACTGGCTGGGAAGTAAGCCAGAGTGAGAGCTGCTGATTCGTTCCACTAAGTCTCTTGGTTACATTATCACTTAGAATTGCTTAAGAAAACAATTGACTTCTATGACCTATAGGAACTCATGTTTCCAGCCTCTGCTCAGCTTCTAACAGGATACACTTAAGAATACACCTGCACAGATGTAGCCCATGGCAGTTCAGTTTCCAAGTGGGCTCCATTGTAATAGGAGCAGGGACTGTCTCTGAAAGGAACTGATTGGCCTGCTCTTTAATTACCTCCCCCTGAGGGGGAAGCAGCATTACCAGGCCACAGAAGAAGACAATGCAGCCACCCTTGATGAGACCTAATTGACTAGGATCAGAAAGAAGGAAAAGAAGACCTCCCCTATCAGTGGACTTGAGGAGGGGCATGCATGCAGAGGGGGGAGGAAGGGAGGGATTAGGATGGGAGGAGAGAGGGAACCACAGGGGGGATACAAAATGAATAAAGTGTAATTAATAAAGAATTGTAAAAAATGAAAAAAAATACAAAAGTAGCTGGTAGTATTGCATGTGTCTTGTCAGCACATTAGCTGAAGAAACTGGCACTTGATTAGGGAATGAGTACGATGGGCCTACTGCCCTTGATCTAGGACTGTCATGCCAGGAAGGCAGACATTTTCGGGTCAGCTGAAACTCAAGGCGTGAAATGGTCTCTTTCTTTCTCTGTCTCTGTCTCTGTCCCCATCTGTCTTTCTCTCTTCCATTTACTCCTGTCCCTCTCTCCTTTCCTCATTCTTCCCTTGTTTTGGTGTTAGGTCCTTTCTAAGTAGACCCCACTCCCCAGATCTCTGTTTGTTTTTTTTTTTTTTTTTCCTGGGAGAGTCACTCTGTCACCTCCCCTGGTTTTGAATAGTTTGATTGCTAACTAAATTCTGCTTCTGACTTTCTTGGTTCCTGGCTGACAAACAGAATATAGTTCAATATCTCAGTTTTGGGAACTGTATAAGGCAATTCCAATAATAAAATCTCCTTTAATATTTCTGTATCTATTTTATTCATCAGTTTATTTATTGTCTGTTTGTCTATCCAGCTATCTATCTAATTATCTATTTTCTATCAAGTCATTCATCTTTCATCTATTTGCAGTCTCCTGAAAAGCCTTGAAAAATACTGAGCCAATCAATCAAGATAGGCCATAAACAGTTGAACCTAAAATTAATCCTGTAATCAGTGACAGATGCCAATTCTTCAGACTTTGTCAGGGCCTAAGTGTAAACAGAAGGACTTGGCAGTTGTCTTAAGGGAGAACCAATAAGGTTCAGCCACCAAAGATGTAAGGTCATGGTAAGTCATAAAAAGTCATCAAGATTGAGGTTTAGATTAATTTATTGATTGGATGTGTTTTCCATTTGTCTAGTCAGGAGCATCACAAGTAAATCACTTTTAAGGATGGCTAATTTTAGTATGTTGTGGAACCTGGGGACCAAAAAAATGGGAAATCTCAGAAGTGAACCCAAACAAAATAAAAGGAAGTGAGACAAGAAAGAATGGAAGATGAGACATGTGAATAATGTAGTCATTTTGTCATAATCAGTGATATTGACAGTTATCTCAATCTTGATTTCCACTTACCTAGTGACATTAATCCTGCAGAAGCTGTATCCCATGTCAAAGAGTTTGTAATGCACTTTGACACACCAGTTTCAAATTGGAAGGATCTAAAACTGGTAGAGCACTTCCAGGTTCATTTGTATTCATACATCAAATTAGTAAGAGTGTGTGTGAAAGTATCTATGTACTGGGACCCATCAAATTGGCTGCTGGATGAACAGAACTCTTAAGAATCAGACAGTATTTTCTAGATATTGAATATATTAACAGTTTATAGTATTCCTTAATCCAGTGTTCTGTAAAATAAATTTTTATTGTTTATAGACATTTCACTTTCAGAAGTTTTACTATACTAGAATAAACTAAAAGCATTGCTATTTTTTAAAATTTTTTATTAATTACATTTAATTCACTTTGTATCTCCCCTTTAGCTCCCGCCACCCTCCCTCTCTCCCCATTCTCCATGCATGTCCCTCCCCAAGTCCACTGATAGGGGAGGTCTTCTTTTTCTTCCTTCTGATCCTAGTTTATCACGTCTCATCAGGAATGGCTGCATTGTCTTCCTCTGTGGCCTGGTAAAGCTGCTCCCCCCTCAGGGGGAGATGATCAAAGAGCAGGCCAATCAGTTCATGTCAGGAGAGTCTCTGTTCCCATTACTATGGAAACCACTTGGACACTGAACTGCCATGGGCACCATCTGTTCAGGGGTTCTAGGTTATCTACTTGGTTGAAATATGAGTCTCTGGGAAGACCCCTGTGCTCAGATTTTTTGGTTTTGTTGCTCTCCTTGTGGAGTTCCTGTCCTCTTAAGATCTTACTATGTCTCACTTCTTTCATAAGATTCCCTGCACTCTGCTCAAAGATTGGCCATAAGTCTCAGCATCTGCTTTGATACCCTGCAGGGCAGAGCGTTTCAGAAGCCCTCTGTGGCAGGCTCCTGACTTGTTCCCTGTTTTCTCATTCTTCTGATGTCCATCTTCTTTGCCTTTCTGAATGGGGATTGAACATTTTAGCTAGAGTCTTCCCTCTTGATTATTAAACTTGTACAACCACTCTGGAAATCAATCTGGCGCTTTCTCAGACAATTAGGAATAGCGCTTCCTCAAGATCCAGCTATACAACTCCTAGGCATATAACCAAAAGAGGCTCAAGTACACAATAAGGACATTTGCTCAACTATGTTTGTAGCAGCTTTATTTGTAATAGCCAGAAGTTGAAAACAACCCAGGTGCCCCTTAACTGAGGACTGGATACAGAAATTGTGGTACATCTATACAATGGAATATTACTCAGCAATAAAAAAAATAAGGAAATCATGAAATTTGCAGATAAATGGTGGAAACTGGAAAAGATCATCCTGAGTGAGCTATCCCAGAAGCAGAAAAACACGCATGGTATATTGGTATCTACTCACTCATATGGACATATAACATAGGTTAAACCTACTAAAATCTGTACCCCTAAAGAAGCTACTTTTCTTTACATTTTGTGTGCAAACATACCCAATTCTAAAATAATATGCATAAAATAACATACATTAAGTGATATAATTAAAATCATTATATCCTCAAATTTGTTATTTGGAACTATTTTTGGTCTTTGGTTTATCATTGTGACTTGTCTGTTTATAGGTATATGTATATTTACTCTCATATATTTTTCATAAATAAGGTACCATATCTTATAAGTCTCATATATACTTTAGTCTAAATGATACAGTTTAGAGGTCACAATTCTATAAATTTTTTATTTTTTTAATTTTTAAAATTTTGTTGTGTGTGTGAATGTTGAGACGGTGCATACATTCTATGACATGTGAGTAAGATCTGATTATCAGAGTAAGATCCAAATTTAAAATTCAGTAGTGAGACCTTGGGACAAATATATGTGCCTTTTGAATCATCTTGGCATTCCAGACTTCTAATTTGTAAAGGCTTACACTTTTTTGTCCCATTTTTAATTTTAATTTTTATTAATTACACTTTATTCACTTTGTATCCCCCCGTGGCCCCCTCTGTCCTCCCCTCCCAATCCCACCCTCTTTTCCCCTTCTCCATGCATGTCCCTCCCCAAGTCCACTGATAGGGGAGGTCTTCCTCTCCTTCCTTCTGATCCTAGTCTGTCAGGTCTCATCAGGAGTGGCTACATTGTCTTTCTGTGCCCTGATAAGGTTGCTCCCCCTCAGGGGGAGGTGATCAAAGAGCAGGCCACTGAGTTCATGTCAGAGACAGAGATGGTTCAGCCTTTAAAGGCTAGGCTCACAACCATAAATATAAGTCTTACACTTTTTAAAAAGCTTTATTATCTGTAAAAGCTCTATTCTAAACTACAACAAAATAAACAAATAATAAATAACAGTAACAGCAACAAAAACCAAAATTGCAGCTGTTTGAAATAAACTCTACTAAGTAGAAAGTTAGAATGGGATCTAAGAATTAGCTGACTAAGGTTGTTTGAAACTGTTACAGCTTGGTAAAACATCTAGAAAATATCACAAATATATAAAAAAGAAGCTAATGGCTGATATATATATATATATATATATATATATATATATATATATATATATAATTATTAGTAGAGTTTATTACTGCAGCTATTAAATATAGTTATTAAATACATTTTAATAGTAGTGACAAAGTGACAATTTACAAAACAAAAGAGTGGTCCAGGTGATAGAGAATATTGTGAGCTAATACTCAATAGCTACATTTTGAATTTAATGTGGAGAAGCATGATGAGGAGCTTTTGTATATTACTGTTGAAGAAAGTCACAGAATCTTATTAGAATTTGAGCTTTCTTACATGAGCCATTCAATTGCTGTTGACTCTAAATATCAAAATATTGGAAGTAATTTTGAAGAGACAGCCCTGAAAGAAAAAAAAGAAATGAAGATTTTTTTTCTCTAATCAATATATAGAGTTGGTTGTGTAAAATACAGACCACTGATGAGTAAGCTATTAAACAGAAATTGAAGTTGTATTATGGCTCTGGATAGAAAATATAAAAATAAGTAGTTACTAAGCATCACATTTATGTTTATGTCACATCGCTTAATAAACTGGTGATACTATTAATAAAATACTAAATGTCTTAAATAATAAGCATTTATGTCTCACAATTCTGAAGGTTGGGTGTTCATTGGATTTTGCCAATGAAGACTCAGGAACCAACATTTTAAGTTGCATCAGATTGATGGGCAGGAAGCTCCCTTATTCTTGGAAGAAAGGGAGGTGAAAGAAGCAGAAGAGGAGGATGGGACTGGGAGGAGAGGAAGGAAAGATCTGAGTTCAGGATATACAATGAATAAATAAAGAAAATTATAAAAGAACAAAAAAATACTTGAGAAAAAAAAAAGACCCATGAATAGATGATGAGGTGAAAGCCTGCTAGCTCAGATGGCCAGAAAAAGCATACAACTTACCTTCTTCCTCTGCCAATGTCCCAAAAGAGGAATAAATAAATAAATAAATAAATAAATAAATAAATAAATAAACAAACAAATAAATCAACTCTTTCCTCATGCCATCTTAAAAAAAAAAAAAACCCTCAAACTTATTGTCCCTTGGTGTCTTTCTCTGTCCTCCTGATTTTTCTTTATGTTTTTCCTTATGGTCCTTTCCTGTCAACTGGTTGCTTGCTTCACCTCTTATCCTATGGCTGATATTATGTAATTCTGTTTACAATATTAAAGCAAAAAACTTGATTAAAGGTATGTGCTAGGGCTGAGCCACACCACAATTAAAAACAGGTTATATATATTTTTTTCCAGTAAACAACACAGTCTCAGGGTTCAGAGTGTGATCAAATATCCCATAACACTATTTCTAACAGGAAGTCAATGACTGGCTCTTTGGCCTCCCCACCCCCCAAGGGAGGAGCAGTCCTGTTAGGCCACAGAGGAGAGCTTTGCAGCCAGTCCTGAAGATACCTGATAAAACAGGATCAGATGAATGGGGAGGAGGTCCCCCCCATCAGTGGACTTGGCAAGGGGCACAGTGGAGATGAGGGAGGGAGGGAGGGACTGGGAGGGAATGAGGGATCTGGACACGGCTGGGATACAGAGTTAATAAAATGTAACTGATAAGAAAAAAATAAAATTAAAATTAAAAAAAGAAGTTAAAAAAAAAAACCAAATATCCCCATAACAGTTGGGGAATCAGCAATAGAGTGCTAACAGAGGAATGGATGAGGCTTAATTATTGTGTTTTTTAGAAGGTATAGCAGTGTCTGAAAGAGGGCTGAAGGAGTAATCTGTGTTTGCCCTGTTATTTAAAGGATAACTGTGCTTTTCTCAAAGCTCCAGTCTCCTGACTTAACTTGAATACAATTATTTCTCAATGACCCCAACCCCATTATGATCACAGTGGGGCTTGAAACATCAATATGCAAGTTATATTGCAATGGCAAGGAATTAGCCAAAGAAAGGTACAAAGAGGAAAATTATTTACATCTAGTGTACAGTCTATTTCATGATTCCCAGAATAAAATAAACAGTCTTTATAAGAAACCAGATACCTAGCATAATTTTGTTGAGGTTTTGTCCCATCATGGTTAACTTGATAATTTCTATTGTTTCAGAGAACATAGAAAGTTATAACATATTTTATTCTCTCATTTTAAATGTAGAACATTTAAATGGTGTTTGTCACACAATTATGCTATATCAGACTCTAGCATCACAGTTGTGTATTCAATGGGTTGGATGTTATACTATTACACAGAGTTTAATTAGTAGTTGAGTGTTAATTCCATTCAATAGCATTTTATATCTTTTTTTTTTTTTTTGTGAATCTGTGACTCAGAGTCCGTCCTTCTTTTGTGAATTTATTTCATTTCTTTTCTTTTATTTCTGGTAATTCCTATTTTCATCTGCAAACACTGTCAGCCTTCTACTTGGTAATTTAAGGCACATGAATTCTGGCAGGAGGATCCAAGATGGTGGCACCAAGAGTACACTGTGTCTGATTAACAGGGCAGCAGTGACTGCACAGTGACCAACAGAGAGAACTGTGGGCCCTAAAACACCAGTGACTGTGTTTCCTAGGTGAGACAAAAAAAAAAAAAAAAAACAAAACCATGGTTTGGGAAACAATTGGGTCCCATCTCAGGTCACCCAGCTAAACCCCAGAAGAGTTCCCAGATCCTGACCAACACTCATTCACCTGCCCAGAGACAGACACCTGCATGCTCTAATCACCATCCAGACTGAACTGTGGGCCCCACAATACCAGAGATTGGGTTTTCCAGCCCATAGAAAACCCCATGGTGAAGGAAGCAATCTGGCCCACTGAACCTCGGGTCATATAGACAGTCGCTAGTAAAGGTCCCAGGGTACAGCAAGCACTCAGTAACCAGCCGAGAGACATACTTGCATGCATGAGTCACCATCACAGACAAAACTGTTGGCTCTAAAACATACAAGACTGAATTTCCTTGTTGGGAGAAAACCCCTCGGTGAAGGAAATATCAGGTCTAACCTCAGGGCACCCAGCTGACCCTAACCTCCACCCTGAAAAGTTCCCAGATTACTGCAGGCACTCAGTTGCCTATTCCACAAAATAGAAACAGAAGGAACACTACCAAACTCATTCTATGAAACCACAGTCGCCTTGATACCTAAACATCACAAAGACCCAACATAGAAAGAGAATTTCAGGTCTACCTCCTTTATGAATATTGATGCAAAAATACTAAATAAAATACTCACAAACCGAATGCAAGGACATATCAAAGATTTCATCCACTATGACCAAGGAGGCTTCATCCCAGGAATGCAGGGGCTGTTCAGTATATGGTAATCCATTAATGTAATCTACCACATAAACAAACTGAAGGAGAAAAACCACATGATCATCTCCTTAGATGCTGAAAAATCATTTGATAAAATCCAACATGCATTCATGTTTAAAGTACTGGAGAGACCAGGGATACAAGGCACATACGTAAACATAGTAAAGACAATATACAGCAAGCCTATAGCCAACAACAATCTAAGCGGAGAGAAACTTAAATCAATCCCATTGAAAGCAGGGATAAGACAAAGCTGCCCACTCTCCTCATATCTTTTCAACATAGTAATTGAAGTCCTTGCTAGTGCAATGAGACAACTAAAGGAGATCAAGGGGATACAAACTGGAAAGGAAGAAGTCAAAGTATCACTATTTGCATATTATATGATAGTATACCTGAGTGACCCCCAAAATTCAAACAGAGAACTCCTTCAGCTGATAAATACCTTCAACAAAGTGGCTGGATAAAAAAAAAAATTAACACAAAAAAATCAGTAGCTCTCCTATGTACAAAAGAGAAATGGGCTGAGAAAGAAATTAAGGAAACAACACCCTTCACAACAGCCACAAAGGACATTAAGTACCTTGCTATGACCCTAACCAAGCAAGTCAAAGACTTATATGAAAAAAAATTTCAAGTTTCTAAAGAAAGAAATAGAAGAAGTAAAGATGGAAAGATCGCCCACGTTCATTGCTCGGTAAGATTAACATAGAGAAAATGGCCATTTTACCAAAAGCAGTCTACAGGTTCAATGAAATTCTGATCAAATTACCAACACAATTCTCTGTAGATCTTGAATAAAAAATTTACAACTTCATATGACTAACAAGAAACCCAGAATAGTTAAAACAATCTGGTACAATAAAAGATTTTCTGAAGTTATCTTTCATCCCTGATCTCAAGATGTATTAGAGAACAGCTGCATGATATTAGCATAGAAACAGACTGGTGGATAAATGTTATCAAACAGAATACCCACAAGTAAAACCACACACCTATGGATACCTGATTATTTTCCTTTTTATTATAATTTTTATTTTTATTTTTATTAATTACAATTTGTTCCCTTTGTATCCTACCTATAGCTCCCTCCTTCTTCCCCTCCCAATCCCACACTCCCTCCCTCTTCTCTGCCCATGCCTCTCCCCCAGTCCACTGACAGGGGAGGTCCTCCTCCTCTTCCATCTCATCTTAGTCCATCAGGTCTCATCAGGTTTACAAAGATGCCAAAACCATACAATGGAAAAAAAGACAGCATCTTTAACAAATGGCACTGGTCTAATGTAATGTAACAGGGAAATGTAAGTGAGAACAAACCTGAGATTTCACCTTACAGCTATCAGAATGGCTAAGATCAAAAATCTCAACTGACAGAACATCCTGGAGAGGATGTGGAGAGGGGAATACTCTTCCATTGCTGGTGAGAATGCAAACTTGTACAACCACTTTGGAAATCAATCTGGAGCTTTCTCAGACCATTTGGAATAGCACTTCCTCAATATCCAGCTATATCACTCCTGGGCATATACCCAAAAGCTGTCCCACCATTCAATAAAAACATTGGTTCAACTATGTTCATAGCAGCTTTATTTGTAATAGCCCAAATCTGTAAATAACCTACATGTATCTCAACAGAAGAATGAATCCCGAAATTGTGGTACAGCTACACAATGAAATACAAGTCAGCTATTAAAAACAAGGTAATCATGTAATTTGCAGGCAAATAGATGAAATTAGAAGAGGTCGTCTTGAGTAAGTTTACCCTGGAACAGGCATGGTATACACTCATTTATAAGTAGATATTAGACATATAATATAGGATAGCCATCTACAGTCCCAAACAAGCTAAACACTAAGGAGAATCCTAGGGAGGATGCTTAAATTTCATTCAGATTGGCAAACAGGATAGACACCAGAAGCAGTAGAAGAGAGGAAAGAGGGTGGGAGCCTACTATAGAGGGTCCTCTGAAAGGATCCACCCAAAAAGGTATTGAAGCAGATGCTGAGACTGACAGCCAAATTTGGGCAGAGCACAGAAAGGTTTATGGAAGAAGAGAGGGGTGGGAATAGAGGGACATGGAGGGGACAAGTGCCACACAAGGAGACCAAGAAATCTAAAGGATCTGAGCCCAAGGGGTCTTACAGAGACTGATGCACCAGTCTCTGCTCAGATGTGGCTAACTGGCCGCTCAGTCTTCATGTGGATCTCTGCGTGAGGGGAGCAAGGGCTGCCTCTATCAGGAACTCAAGTTGACTGCTCTTGATCACTCACCCTTGATGATTTGGCCTTATGAGGCAAAGGGAGAAGAGGATCCAGGCAGTCCTGATGAGACTTAACAAGCTATGGGCAGATGACAATAGTGGAGAACTCCCCTTTTCAGTCGACCAAGGTAAAGGGATGGTGGAGAAGTGGAAGGAAGAGTGGAGCTGGGAGGAGTTGAGGGAGCTGAGGGAGCGGGCTTCAATCAGGATCTGTACTGAATAAATTGTGAAGAAAAAAAAGATTAAAATAAAAAGACACATGAATTCTGTACAATGTATTTGTTTCATTAAGTAGCTTCTGTTAAACTCTATGTAATGCAATGATGATTCACATACGGTGTTCTCATTATCAAATAATAAGGATAATGTATGTAAGACATTAAAATAAATGATGTTCATACTTCACTCATCTATCACTCAAGACAGCTTTGACATTGTAGTAATTATTGTCTCCCTTAATAAATTGAGTAGCCACACAAGTAACATAAGACTGTTAATTTGTGTGTATATATGTATATATTACACATATGTGTACTTTTCTTTACCAGTATCCCCTCTACCTGCTTTTTGAACTACCATGAACTAATTGGCTTAAAATAACTGCAAAAATTTCTATTTTCCTGAAAACCAGAAATCTGAAATCAAATGGTATTAGGGTTCTTCTTCTTTTGAGAATAAAAGTTTTGTTTTTTTTTTCTTGCCTTGCACCTCCTGGCTTCTTTGACTCACACAGCACCACTCAACTCTCTGCTTCTTTTTCACATCAGTGTCTCTTTTATGTGTTGTCTCTTACATCTATCATTAGTTTCATACCTCACTCAATGATTCAGAACATCACCTAAAAATCTTTTGCTTAACTACGTCTGTAATGATCCTTTCCCAGATGAAGTCACATTCACATTTCCAGGGATTTGCTTGTGGACATACAGTTTGAAGGCCACCACTTAACTCAATAAAAACCCTTGTTATAGTTCTTGCAATAGAGAAAATTAGAACTTATCCCTGGTAATGTTTTAGCACAAAGAAAACAGTAAATAATCTTTCCCTAAAAATAAAGCTAATTCAACAGTCTTCCATTTATCCTTCAATGTGGGCATCGTTTTTTTTTTTCATGCCTATTTTCACCATTTTAAATCAGCAGTGTATTTTGATAAATACGAAATCAGAAAAGCAACGTTATTTGCAAATAATACAAAGTCTTAACACAATCTATATGGAAAATGTATTGAAAATGAAGCTAATATAAAATGAAATCACTAAATAATAAAACTATAATATAAAATTAAGTCTCTAATATAACATCAAGTCAATAGAATATATGTTTATTAACACAAACCAATTATTTTAATTATTTTTTTCTCAAATTTCCTTTACAGCAAAGCTACAGAGTGATATAAACTATAAAGTACATGTGTAAATTCTACAATTATATTCCATTGAATATTTTTCACTATTTAAATATTTTTGATTTACTGTTTTTTCTTTTATATTATTGTCATTTATTACAATTTTTCAATTTGTATCCAAGCTGTGACCCACTCCCTCATCTACTCTCAATCCTTCCCTCCCTCCCTCTTCTCTCCCTATGCCCCTCCCCTAGACCACTGATAGGTGAGGTCCTCCTCCCCTTCCATCTGATCCTAGCCTATCAGGTCTTATTAGGACTGGCTGCATTGTCTTCCTCTGTGGACTGGCAAGGCTGCTACCCCAGGGGATGGTGATCAGAGAGTCTGTTACTGAGTTCATGCCAGAGAAATTCCCTGTTCCCCTTACTAGGGTACCCACTCCTTGATTCAGTCTATGGGCTACAACTGAGCCGAGGTTTTAGGTCCTTTCCATGCATTGTCCTTGGTTGGGGTATCAGTCTCTTCAGGGCCTCCAGGGCTCAGTTATTTTTATTATTTTTATTTTTGGCTCTGTTGATCTCATTTTGAAGTTCCTGTCCCCTCCAGGTCTCTCTATCTCCACCTTCTTTCATAAGATTCTCTGCACTATGCCCAAATTTGGCTATGAGTCTCAGCCTCTATTTTCAATACCTCGATCAGTAGAGTCTTTCAGAGGCCATCTGAAACTCAATCTGGCGCAGTGCTACCTCAAGATCCAACTATACCAGTCCTAGGCATATATCCAAAATATGTTCAATTATTATACAAGGACATTTGCTCAACCATGTTCGTAGCAGCTCTATTTGTAATAGCCAGAACCTGGAAACAACCTAGATGTCCATCACTGGAGGAATGGATATAGAAATTTACACAATAGAATACTACTCAGCATAAAAAAAAGGAAATCATGAAATTTTCAGGCAAATTGTGGAAACTAGAAAAGATTATCTTGAGTGAGGTAACCCAGAAGCAGAAAGACACATACAGTTTATATTCATGCGTAAGTGGATATTAGCCACATATAATACAAAATAAATATACTAAAATCTATACTCCTAAGGAAGCTAAACAACAAGGAATATCCTAGGGAAGATGCTCAATCCTCATTCAGAATGACAGATGCTGTAGACTTTAGAACCAGGAGAAGACAGGGAAGAGGACAGGAGCCTACCACAGAAGGTCTCCATTGAAAATTTTTAGAATCATACCCAAAATCCTTTCAAAGTCATCTTATATGTTTGAAATAGAAAATATGGCATATATAAAATTTTAGATGCATTAATTAACATATAGACATAATTTTATTTCATTTGAAATAATAGATTTTGTTTTTTTTAAATAATTATTTGTATTATGAAGTGAAGGAATATAACCTTTTTATATTTTATTTATTTATTACAATTGATTCACTTTGTATTCCAGCTGTAGCCCCTCTCTTGATCCTCCCAGTCTTTCCTCCCCCCGGGTGTGTTTGTCAGGTGTGGTGGGTGGGAGCAGCCTTAACAGGCCACAGAGGAAGACAATACAGTCAGCCCTTGATGAGACCTGATAGGCTAAGCTCAGGTAGAAGGGGAGGAGTACCTCCCTTATCAGTAAACTTGGGGAGGGGCATAGGAGGAGACTTTAACCTTTTTAAATGAAGTGAAGGGAGAGGGTAATGTAGTAGATAAAGATGAATGGAGGGAGATTAAATCTGTGACATGTGTAATTATGGGGAAGAATTATTAGTCAGACTATTAAAGAAATCAGATGCTGGCATGGGGCCACCACTCAACTCAATATAAAGCCTAGTTGTAGGTCTTGTGAGAGAGAAAATTAGAATTTACCTATGGTTATGCTTTTGCAAACAGGAAGCAGGAAATAGGTAAGTAGTTAAAATGGTTTTATTTTGAGCCAATGAAACAAATTGTCTGACTATCAATAATGCCAGGTCACAGAGGAGGACAATGCAGCCAGTACTGATGAAACCTATTAGACTAGGGTCAAATGGAAAGAGAGTAAGACCTCCCCTATCAGTGGACTGGGGGAGGGGCATGGGAAGAAAAGAAGGAGGGAGGGTAGAATTGGGAGGGAATGAGGGAAGGTTCTCCATCTGGGATACAAAGTGAATAAACTGTAGTTAATATAAAAATAAAAATTTAATTAAGAAAATAATAATCTACATATGCATTGAACTTTTCCTAATGATAGAACACCATTGATAATTAGTAGGTAAGAACAAAGATAGTTCCTTAGAAATAACACCTGAGGTTGACTTCTGACTTTTACACACACATGCACATTTATGCACAGGTACTTGCACACACATGTACCTGCATCAACATACACAAACAGACAACGGAGAGAAAAGGACTTAAGCATAGAAATTAGGTACTTTACAAACACACACTATAGAGTTAAAAAAAAAAGGAAGAAACTAATTAATTCAAAGTAAATGGGCAATTGAATATTTATTTAAAAAAGCAAAATTTATACACATAGGATATTAATTATGCTTACATATGAGAGAGTTGTAATGCATTCATAGGAAGAATTTTATTATTTGAATGATAAAAACATTATATAAAACTGAAAGACCATAAAAGATATATTGGTAAATTTAACTGTGATAGTTTTCTTTAGAGAAGTTTCTAGAGTGTGGCGAATCTACCTTAAAGCAAAGGAAGCCTCTCCCAAGCTTGAATGTGAAGTAGTGTTCTGCTCTCAGGTGTTCATTTGTTTGTAGCCTTAGCCTTGGTAACTTGCACTGTTCTGGAGAAGCATCCTTAGGCAGATGTGAAGAGACAGAATTACCCAGATATTGTAAGTGGAAATGTAAATGTTTACTGCCTGATTAACAACTTGAATCTGTCTCTGAAGGTTGAAGTTACACTTAAACAGAAAAGGCTTACACATGACTGTGTAACTCAGGAATTTGGGAGACCACGTGCAAGGACTGATGTGAGATAACATTTTCTGAAAGCACATGTCAAGAAAATGCTTGGAAATAGGAGAATATTGATAAATGGCTGAAGGTTAGAAGTGTAAAACATGTATGATGAAATTCTAAGATTTTTAAAACTACTAAACTTCTGGACAGTGTCTGTAAGAAGCTAAGAGTAGGAAATTCAGATGCAGTTACCCTGATTCCAGTGATATTCAAGGAAAGGAGAGAATGAAGTGCTGGGCAGAAGGTGAAAAACACTGATTATAAGACACCTTTGGCAATTTCATCATCCTTCTTGTCTGGTGATTAGTAATTAGAGTCTTCAGTATTTTTGGAAACTTACTTGTGATATATTTTGGAAAAAAGAAAAAAAAACAGCTCTTACTTCCTATGATTTCCAAATACAAAATTTAACAATAGTAAATTAGAGTTTTGCTGCAGTTAAAGAATGGTAAGGTGGGGATTATTTTACACCTGATTGCTTTGAAAGGATGTTAATTACAAAGAAGTACCTTAGACTGTACTCCCAGTCATCATTTAGAATGCTTCTACTTTGAAAATGACATTGCCATAAAGATCGGCAAGGTGGATGTTGAGCATTGCTTTAACAAGTCGTCCATGGAGTAATCATGTTGGAGGAAAAAGCACAAACCATCACTTGAATACTTCTTACTTTTAAAATAAGAGGCATTATTCAGTATATATATATATATATATATATATATATATATATATATACAGTATATATATATATATATACACTTTATATATATATTACTTTATATATATATATATATATATAAATTTACTTTCTCAAGTAATCAGAATAGTTCCCAGTAAAAATAGTGCAATGTTTCTGTGTGCATGCGCGTGTGTGCGCTGTGTGTGAGCCAAGGGGGATAAAACGAAATTTTGACAGCTTCAGAACATCGATCATATCATAACTTTCATCCATGTCAACATAAATACATCACAAATTTCTTTTTGAGTCAATACAATCTTGAGAAAAATTTCCAGACCCCTTTCCATGACTTGTTGTGTCACCTCATATCCATCAAGGGAAGAGGCTCGGTGGAAAGGAATGTCACTGTGAGTTGCACAAATGGAACGAGGCTCTGTCTCATGTGCCTTGTGTCACCTCGACTTTACTGATATCCCAGTCGAGACACTGATGGAGGGTGAAGATGGAAAGTTTATGAGACTAAACTGTTCTTAAGACTTTATTAAATAATGATGAAATATCTAGTAAAACATTATGTAGAGTTTATTATTGGAAATAAAGAGAACAAAAATAGCATTTAGATATTACAATAGTACAAATGAGGCAGAAATAACAGTGCTAGAAATATAATAAAAAATGATACAATTATATATTTTTTCTGATGACTAATTTTGTTCCAAATCTTTGTAATATTTATTTCTCCTTATTTAGGTTATATTTCTTTATACTGATGTATGAGCCATTTATAATTCAAAACAAAACTGAAACATACTAAGTAAAACTTTATGTTCTTCCCTCTCTCAACACACCTTGGTGAATAACGGGCCAAATTGTAAACATTTTATCTTTTTCTTTCTCTGTGCATAATTGAAAATACTTGATGATTAATATCTGAATCTCCAAATGTCAAATCTTAAATTTTAATGTCAGGATCCAACCTCAAATATATTGCATAGACTTTAGTTTTATTTACTGTGGCTGTCAATACAGTCTTATTACTCTATTTCATTTTTGGTCTTTAATGAAGTGCCTGTGAGTTATGATGTGGAAAAAATGTCAGGATGAGAAAATGATGCTTGCCATTTTTTTCCCAGCTGTGACATTTTAGTATTATGAGCTATACTTCACAAGGTCAGTGATATTTGACCTCCTCTGATACGCTCATTATGCATCAACCCCAAAAAAAGAAGCCAGAGAAAAAGAGTGTCTACTGAAAGCGTGGCTGGGCATTTCTTGGAGATAGGTTGCCGGCAAGGTCCTGCACTGGATATAACTTGTTGGATTTGGGAGGTAAACAACCTCCTGTTATGTCATAGAAACATTAGGTCATGTATCACATGGAAAACAGTGGTCATAAACTTACCTTCCTAACTCCTTTATGATCAAGACAACAGGAGAACCATCTCAAAACAAAATCATGGATTTTATAGACTACAGCGTGATGAAAGAGAATATGAATAGCATTTCTAAGGTCTGCCATTGGTTTGTTTTCTCTTAGAAATGAGCCTGACACCTCATGACTGTCTTTACTAAATATCTATTTTGTTAAGTTTCAAAACATTGAGTAGAAAGCAATTTCCTTTTGAGAAGTTATATTTCCTTTTAGTCTTAGGAAAACTGACCCTTTTCTTTACTCCAATATTATCTTCTTAAATATAATCATTAACTTTGCCTTTGATGAAAATGCATACTACATTGCTCCAAAATAAAACTCTGACCAAGAACAGGCAGAAACCAAGGGATGTCTTTACAAGATAAACAACTCAGAGATGAGTCCATAATTAAACAAGGTGTTCTAGGCAAGTCTAACTCAAATTAATAAAATTTCAGTAAACTTCAACACAATCGAACATATTGTAACCAGAAATTTGGGATATTTTTCTTTTTTTTTAATTTTATTTTTCTTTTTAGTTACATTTTGTTAACTCTGTGTCCCAGCTGTATCCCGCTCCCTCATTCCCTCCCCAACCCCGCACTCCCTCCCTGGTCTCCTCCCTGCCCCTTTCCAAGTCCACTGATAGGGGAGGACCTCCTCCCCTTTCATTTGACCCTGTTTTATCAGGTATCTTCAGGGCTGGCTGCAAAGTCCTCCTCTGTGGCCTAACAGACTGCTCCTCCCCTGGGGGGGGGGGTGTCAAACAGCCTGCCCTTGAGATCCTGTTAGAAATAGTCCGTGTTCCCCTTACTTTGGAAAACTACTTGGTTACTGAGCTACCACGGGCCACATCCGAGCAGAAGTTCTAGGTTATATCCATAGATGGTCCTTGGTTGAGTGTCAGTCTCAGAAAAGACCCTGTGCCCAGATATATTTGGTCCTTGTAGAGCTCCTATCCTTTCCATATCATACTAACTTCCCTTCTTTCATATGATTCCCTGCATTCTGCGGAGGGTTTGGTTATGAGTCTTAGTGTCTGCTTTGAAACACTGCTAGGTAGAGTCTTTCAGATGCCTTTTGTGGTAGACTCAATACATGTGTTTCTGTGAGGCATTTTTAAAGAGGTTTAATTGAAAAGAGAAGAGTCTGCCTGAAAACTGTCTGCAGTACCCATACAGCGAGTTTGTAATCTGAATAAAAATGGAAGAAGCCTGCTGAACCCCGACATTCATTGATTTCTGCCTCCTAACTTTCATGCTATGTGACCAGCCACATCATGCTCTCGCTTCCAAAACCTTCCACCCATAGTGAACAGTATCACCTAAAACTGTGAACCAAAGTATACCCTTCTATTCAAAAGGAAAGATAAAAGGGATGGTGATAGGTCCCTGATGGATTATTTAATACAATATAAAATCCTTAATCAAGTGTGTGGGTGAAGAAATACTGAAATTGAGAAACCTAAAATATGATTGGTGAACATTTTTTAATTAGTATGTTCTGTGGTGGGTTATTGAAAGATTATAAGAGTTTGGGTACCATACAAATGAAAAAGGAGATAAGACTTACTGGTTGCAAAGAAAATGGAGTGTGTCATTTTAAAAGATCATTTATACAAAAGTCTAAAACATGAAGGAAATAATTAACATAGCAAATCCCAGAATGGGTAGAAAATATTTTCTCTTTATCTAGCAGCTGATTAATATACACATCATATACAACACAAAGTGTAAACACCAAAAGAACACAATGTCCAAGAATTAAACAAACTCTTCAAATACATATTTCATTTTCAATATATGAACACTTCTTAAGAGAAAAAATATTAAATCGATGACAAACTTGGAAAAAGTGTTTAACATGTTTCATCTTCAGAAAAATGTAAATCAAAAATGAATTGTGAATCTATCTTTCCCAGTTAAAATGATTATACAAAATTACTAAGGCCTCATTTATATACAAAGAACTGCAGACAACTAAGGAATGCTAAGAATGGGAGAAACAGTATTATTCTTTAGGAAAGAACACACCAACTGGTTATCTAATATTGAACAATCTATTATATATAATATATATTAGACTGAATGTGTGTATATATATATATACATATGTGTAGCCAACAGACTGAACAATTTACATTTAATAATATACTTGTATATATACATATATATATACATATGCATGTAACAAAAATTAATAGCAAAAGAGGCCAGGTATTGGAAAAAAAAGCAAGGATGAATATATGGGCAGGTTTGAAGGGAGGAAAGGCTAGGGGAAAATGATAAACTACATTGTAATATTAAAAACAAAAGAAATTATATGCAAAAAAAGAATGACAAAATATTAGCAAGAATCTGGTTAAAACAGGAGTCTAAAATACATAGACAGGACAACTATGCTGAAACTCAATATGGACTTTGCCTAATAGAAATAAAAAATAGAACTATGATATTAACAATGCAACATTCATGGTTTTATACTTGAAGGAATCAAACTAGCACATAGTACAGAAGCACCCACACCTATCACTATTGCCATACTGTTCAGAAAATCAAATCACAGATTCAGCCTAACTATTCATATATGGATGACAGGAGATAGAAAATGCCACATATACAGAAAGTGGTATATCATTGTGCTGTCAAGCGAGAGAGATAGAAAAAAAAATCATTCTCACAGAAATGCATGGAACTTATGATAACAAACGCTTTCTCATGTGGGAAATGCTAACTTTTAAATGCATAATTGTAATGTGCACTATTAAATATAAAACAGTCATTGCAATAATACTATTAAAAAC
This sequence comes from Psammomys obesus, assembly GCF_907164565.1. Classification (NCBI taxonomy): domain Eukaryota; kingdom Metazoa; phylum Chordata; class Mammalia; order Rodentia; family Muridae; genus Psammomys; species Psammomys obesus. The sequence goes on along the minus strand of NW_026596117.1, from coordinate 8,272,129 downwards.
AGGAAGTTGACAATTGGGAGTAGAAGAGGATGGATAATGGGGTATAAAATAGCACACATATGTACAAAAATGACGTAATGAAACCCCCAATTTTGAACAAAAAATGTACATAAATTAAAAATTATTTTAAAGATGGTCATAGTGATTAAATGTCTATGTGCACCAAAAGCTATATAACAAGATATTGGAAAATTAGAAAATTGAAGGATAATACAGGATAAAGATGCATATGCCTGTATTAGGAGAGTCAAGGACTTATTTTCGGGGCTTGGACATAGCGTCAGCATAGAGCCATTGTTGTCTTGAATTCAATCTGTTGTACTGCAAAATATATATATATATATATATATATATATATATATATATATATACAAACAAACAAAATAACTAATTCTTTAATGAATAAGATTGGGGGGAGTAGAATCGGCCCACACTAATAACTAATAGTGGCCCTAAGTGTACAGCATACGGAGATGCTTCCCTGATTTGTGCTTCAGATTGACACTGACATTTTATTTCTGATGGTGGAGATCTGTTTGTTTTGATAGATGGTTTTGCTTTGACAAAGATAAACAGGATACCTGTCGAGACCATATGCTGTTTTAATGCAAATTGTTCATTCGGTCCGTTTTCAATGCTGTGCTTCTGCTCGTTTCTAGAATTGGTGCAGATTTGCACATTAAGATCAGCTCCTCGTAGGATCTCATTTCAGACACTACCTACAGCTCTGGAGTTTCTCTGGCCGCTCACGTTTGTCATAAATGGCAATATATTTCAGTTTTTCCTCATCCCGCTCATGCTCGTTAGCTCTTTTTTTTTTTTCTTATCAGTTACATTTTATTAACTCTGTACCCCAGCCATGTCCCGATCCCTCATTCCCTCCCAGTCCCTCCCTCCCTCCCTCATCTCCACCGTGCCCCTTTCCAAGTCCACTGATAGGGGGGACCTCCTCCCCATTCATCTGATCCTGTTTATCAGGTATCTTCAGGACTGGCTGCAAAGCCCTCCTCTGTGGCCTAACAGGACTGCTCCTCCCTTGGGGGGTGGGGAGGCCAAAGAGCCAGTCATTGAGTTCCTGTTAGAAACAGTCCTTGTTCCCCTCACTATGGGAAACCAATTGGTTACTGAGCAACCACAGGCTACATCTGAGCAGAGGTTCTAGGTTATATCCATACATGGTCCTTGGTAGAATGTCAGTATCATAAAAGACCCTGTGCCCAGATATATTTGGTCCTTGTTGGAGCTCCTATCCTTTCCTCATCAGACTAACTCCCCTTCTTTCTTATGATTCTCTGTACTCTGCCAAAGGTTTGGTCATGAGTCTTTGCTTTGAAAACACTGCTAGTTAGAGTCTTTCAAATGAGCTCAGTAGACTCCTGTCATATGTTCAATGCACATCCCATCTGTCTTTCTAAACGAGGATTGATAATCTTACCCCATGTCCGCTCTCTTGATTATCTTTTTTAGGTGTATAGATTACATTATGTTTATCATATCTTATAGGTCTATATAAGTGAGTATATACCGTGTTTGTCTTTCTCCTTCTGGGATATTTCACTCAGGATGATCTTTTCTAGATCCCACCATTTGCCTGCAAATTTCATGATTTCCTCCTTTTTGATTTCTGAATAGTATTCCATTGTGTAAAAATACCACAATTTCTGTACCCATTCCTCCGTTGATGGACATCTGGGTTGTTTCCAGGTTCTAGCTATTACAAATAATGCTGCTGCTACAAACATGGTTGAGCAAATATCCCTTTTGTGTACTTGAGCAAACTTTGGGTATATACCTAGCAGTGGTATAGCTGGGTCTTGAGGAAGCACTATTCCTAATTGTCTTAGAAAGCACCAGATAGATTTCCAGAGTGGTTGTAAAGTCCAAGTGGATCAAAGACCTCAACATAAAACCAGATACTCTAAATCTGTTAGAAGAAAAAGTGGGGAACAGCCTAGAACTCATTGGCACAGGAGACAACTTCCTGAACAGAACACCAACAGCACAGGCTCTAAGAGCAACAATCAATAAATGGGACCTCATGAAACTGAAAAGCTTCTGTAAAGCAAAGGACACCGTCATCAAAACAAAACGCCTGCCTACAGATTGGGAAAGAATCTTCACTGACCCTTTATCTGACAGAGGACTAACATCGAGTATATACAAAGAACTAAAGAAGCTGAAAAGCAGCAAACCAAGTAATCCAATTAAAAAAATGGGGAACAGAGCTAAACAGAGAATTCTCGACAGAGGAATATCGAATGGCAGAGAAACACTTAAAGAAATGCTCATCCTCATTAGCCATCAGGGAAATGCAAATCAAAACGACCCTGAGATATCACCTTACACCCATCAGAATGGCCAAAATGAAAAACTCAAGGGACAACACATGCTGGAGAGGTTGTGGAGAAAGGGGAACCCTCCTCCACTGCTGGTGGGAATCGTTAGCTCTTTTTACCAACTCACCTTAGTCAAGAAACTTGCCTATGTTAAACTCTGTTACTGAGGTACAAACCAGGAGCCACTTCAAAGAAGGGAAAGCTGAGCCGTGGAGTTTCTTGTCCTCACGTAAGATGTCCGCATCTTCTTCCACCATGGATAGGGAAGGCTGGATTATATCACTCTCCTTATACACCAGTCACGGAAGCTCAGTTGGCCTCTGCTGTGCACAGTTCTTGGGTTTTCCTTTTTTTTTTTTTTTTAAATTTCCAAACAGCATTTATTATTCAGATCGTTTCATTTCCTTCCATCCTTAGATGACAACATGTTTATAATCCCACCATCTTGCTCTGTTCCTCCTCCCCTTCCTTTCAAGAAATGGAGCCTCCTCATACCACCTCTCCTCACCACATCAAGTTGCATAAAAACTAAGTGCCACATTTCCTTCCACTGAGGCCAGAGAAGGCAGCCCAGCTAGGTAAAAGTGTCTCATATAGAGCTAACAGGTAAGGCTGAGACGAGTCACCGGGCACAGACGAGAACTCAATCTCCGACTTGTTCTCATCCTCACAGGTTGGAACGGTATTAACTGGTTCAAAGCTTTGCCCCTCTAATTACATACTCATTTCCTCTGGCCATATCCCGTAACGAAATGATCGATGGTCCTGTCATGAGACATCTTGCTGAAACACACTGAGAAATTGTCTCAAGGCCCAAAATGAATAATTGAATTCTCGTGTCTTTTGTGCAAAGTCTAAATCTGCCGTCATTCCCAGGGCGTCCCCCAAGAAGACAGAAGTGCCTGTCAGAAAGGGGCTCAGAGATGAGCCACACCTGGGATGGTTTCGGGGAACAGCATCTGCTTTATTGCACACGAGCAACCATTTATACAGTGGAATCCTATCAACTGTGATGGTTTAGCTCGCACTGGATACTCATATTTCCGTGGTCTCTATGTGGAAGACGCACATTAACCGAGATTTGGGGAGAGCAGACTCCTCAGCAGGCCAGGCTACTCAGCTACTTCAGAATTCAGTGTTCTGACTTCTGGGAATACTCAGGTAGGCCATGCTTCGTGTTTAGAAGCACAGAGTGTGCCATGTTGGTTGGCTGCTAGGTCATACCTGCATTTCCTCCTAAGTAAATTCTCTGTCCCTCAAATCAACACAAAACGCACAGTCTTTCTTTACTAACATGGTACTATTTAAAAGAAGTGTGGAGCTGTGTCTTATTGGGAAAGATTCTGACTTCTTTTGCAGAGAGACTGTAAAGGGGCATGGATCAGCGGAATGTTGATAGTTAAGCAGTAGCAGAACATGCTACGGAAAAACTCCAGGAGACAGGGTATGCAATACCAGATAATGGACAGTTTAAAAGTCTTTTGGGGATTTAGCTGTGAGATATGTAGAGACAGCAGAAATAACTATTTTTTTTAATGAAAAGAACAGATTTAACGCTAATGGCGTTAAAGGAGAACTGAAGTATAGATTTTGTACACACTAACGAATAGCAAAAAGGTCTTTGATGTTCTTTCAGCCAAAGTTAAAGTTGATAGTGTAGAAAAGGTTCAAAGGCAATGGTTTTTGGCCTCTGAAAAACAAAATATTACCGCATTTTAACTAGTCACTGATTTCTCCTACCTTGTATTTCATATACGAAAATCATATATTATATGCTTATTTGTGACTGCCCTCTTTTACTGAAATAAATATGGTGTCAGATATCATAATGGACAAATCTACATCTATGTTTAAAATGTCACTAGGCCAAATATTCTCAGTAGCATAGCACTTCATTGATCTTCCACTTATCAAATGATTGCTTTGTGATGTACAACTGTACATTGTTTGTCTTAGAGAAAATTAGCTTGTTTTGCTCACCTATGATAATAGAGTGATATCTGGCTCACAGTAGCAATGAGCAGTGAACAATAAAGCTTTCATTAAAACGTGCTTTTCCAGTTTGGAATTTCTCCTCTCTTTCCACTTACTCATTCATAAATCATTTTCTGCTTGTGCTGAAAAACTTCACATGCAGTTTTACATTCACAATAGAACATTATAAATATTTTAAACCTACTCAGCTGTGTCTGAGCAAGGAAATAGAGTGTTTAGATGAACTAGTCCTTTGAAATGCCCTCACTATCAGTTTTCCTTTGATTCACATCGATCCTTCATACATTGTTTTTGTATGCGTCACTGTGCCCCAGGTAACTCAAAAGAGAGCTGAAGCATCTCACAGTAGTCCTGTTAGGCCACAGAGGAGAGCTTTGCAGCCAGTCCTGAAGATACCTGATAAAACAGGATCGGATGAATGGGGAGGAGGTCCCCCCATTAGTGGACTTGGCAAGGGGCACGGTGGAGATGAGGGAGGGATGGAGGGACTGGGAGGGAATGAGGGATCGGGACATGGCTGGGATAGAGAGTTAATAAAATGTAACTGATAAGAAAAAATAAAATAAAAAAAAGACCTAAAAAAATAAAATTAAAAAAAAAAGATCTACTTTGAAACAAAGGTGACTTGTCAATAACAATACTTCTTGCTTTTCCATTTAGGTTTCAAGCTTTAAACTATGAAGGATGCTGCCCTCATGCTTCAATTCAGAAACACTCACAAGACTCCCTCCCAAAGGGCTGGCTGCTTACAGATGACTTAAAGTCACCCAGTCAAGTATAAGTGTAGAGCTCAGTGCCAATTCATCAGGCTAACATATTAGAAATAGTGTTAGGATTTTTTTGTTTGTTTGTTTCCAGAAATGTATTGGATCCCAGCTTTAGCCCCCCCATCTCCTCCCAAACACACCCTCCCTTCCTTGTCTCCTCCCATGCCCCTCCCCAAGTCCACTGGTAGGGGAGCTCCTCCTCCCCTTCCATCTGACCTGTGCTTATCAGGTCTCATCAGGAGTGGCTGTATTGTCTTCCTCTGTGGCCTGGAAAGGCTCCTCCCCGCTCAGGGGGTGATGATCAAAGAGCAGGCCAATCAGTTCATGTCAGAGATAGTCCCTCTTCCCATTACTAGGGAATCCACTTGGAGACTGAATCTGCTGTGGCCTATAGAGGATTTTAAATGAACAAGCCTAAAATTTGGTACACATTTTAGTTCAAAGGTTATCTTAGGTTTTGAGTTATCAGATTTATTTAATATTTCTCATTTCTTCAGCAGTCAAAATTTATTTGAAAAATAACACAGATAGTAGTCATAAGTCATAAAGGAAGGAGTGATTCACTAACATTATGATGTGCCATTAGCGACCTACTTCTAACTTGAAAGGGTTGAGTATGTTATGTCAGATGATCAAAAATTACCTCCTCTACTTCCTGTCCTAATGTGATCCCACTCTGCTTTTTGTTTCCCATCTCAAATAAAAATAAAGAGGGGAAGATACTATAAAAATTGCCAAATGACTGAATCACTATCATTTTATTAGATATAAAACTTATAGGGAATAACTTGGTATTATTTGTATGTCTATGTCTTTCTCTTCATGACTGCACTGTGGTTTTAATCCTTATAGACTTCTTTTGAGGTATAGATGCTCTATAATACCTAAAGAATCTTTGGAAACAAATCACACCAGAACCCACTGAGGAAGTATTTCAAGCTGTATCTCTAGGTATACCTCAGCTCTGGTCCTTATGACCCTTCAAAATGTCTTTCCAAAGAGTTAATAGAGAACAGATGTTTCCTGAGGCAACAGCTGCTACAATTAAACAAACGGGAAAAATTGGCAAATGAAGACCCAGATACTCTTTTAATAGGCCATTCAATGCTTTGAAAATCAGCTAGAAATTCTGAAAAGGTCAAAGAGATACCCAAGCATGTTTGTTGCACATATGAGTCCATTAAAAGCTACTTGCAGAGAACAACTTTCACTCAGACAAAAATTCTCAAGTGTTCATTCAACAACAGAAGTGTGTCTGTAGTCCAGTGATTCTAAATATGGGAAGCAAAATTTTCTGTACTGCAAAAATAAAGCCTAGTTTGTAGAGGTTTCAAATTTGTATCCTTCGATGTTTTCAGCCAGAAACACTGTTTTCCGTTGGCTCATTATATCTTAAATCTAATGATGAAAATAAAATATATATATATATATATTTTTTTTCCTGTAACTTCACTTTGAGTTGGTAGTGAAGATGTAAAATAATGGCTATTATAAAAACAAATGTAGGAATTGAACCTATTAAAAATGTGAGTAAAATATTAGGAAAAGGCGATAATTGTTTGGGTTTTGAAAGGCAGGAATAAAATGTAAACCAGATGAGAATAAGAGCAACCATATAGGAGGGAATCATGAACATACACAGACTTGTGTTGAGACAGGGAAGTACAAAGGAAGACATAGAGAGAACAAACATCACAACTACCATGGTGCATTAGAGTTATCTCGAATTCCTATTAAAACAATTTAATCTAGCACTATTTTGGATACTAGGATACGGAAATTTAAAGATGGTATCTAGCATCTTCAGTTTGTTAACCACTTCTTGGAACTCTGATGAAGCCCATAAGTAGAATGTATATTGAGACTTATTTTTATTTTATTTTAATTTATTAGTTTTTTAAAATTTTATTTATATATATATTTATTACAATTTATTCACTTTGTATCCCCACTGCAGCCCTCTCCCTTGTCTTCCCAGTCCCAACTACCCTCCCTCTTCTCCCCATATCCCCTTTCCCTAACCCCTGATAGGGGAGAACCTCCTCCTTTTCTATATGACCCTAGCTTACAAGGTCTCATCAAGGCTGGCTGAATTATCTTCTTCTGTCACCTGGCAAGGCTGCACCCACCAGAGGGAAGTGATCAAAGAGTTAGCCTTGAGTTCATGTCAGAGACAGCCCCTGTACCCCTTACTAGGGAACCCAGTTGGAAATTGAGCAGCCAATGTACTTCCTTTGAACAGGGGTCTAGATCCTCTCCATGCATGGTCCTTGGTTGGAATATGGGTCTCTGTCCAGGTTTTATTTTGGCTCTGTTATTCTTTTTGTGTAATTCCTATCCCCTCCAGATCTTTCTATCTCCCTCTTCTTCCTTAAGTTACTCTGCCCAAAGTTTGGCTATGAGTCTCAGTATCTCCTTCAATATCCTGGAGGACAAAGTCTTTCAGAGATGTTCTGTGGAAGGCACCTGTCCTGTAAGATCTTCCTGAATGAGGTAACCCAGAAGCAGAAAGACACATATGATATATACTCACTTATAAGTGGTTATTAGTCATATAATATAGAATAAACATATTGTAATCTATAGCCCTAAAGAAGCTTAACATCAAGCAGGACCCTAAAGAAGATGTTTAATCCTCATTCAGAAGGGCAAACAGAATGGAAATAGGAAGTAGGACTCATTTTTCAACAAGTGCTTTCTGAAGTCTGTTGGTAGACCAGTACCACCATATCTCTGCTTGGCAAATTGTTATAAATATCAAGCTGGCGATCAACACCATGTATGCAGTAACCTTTGGGGTAGAGTTAGGCTTCTTGTGCTTTAACAAACCAGTAAGAGGACTTTAAATCATGGTGAAGTTTAAAAATCTTTGCTTTGAATCGTGAAGATCACAGAGGACTCTGTTTCAAGTAATCTCACTCATTGTAATCACAAAGAGGCTTATATGTAGAACTCCCCATGTAGTAACTACTACAAAACTCATACTTTATTATTTAGATTTTACTTATTATTCAGAAGTATAAATAAAATCACTAGCACAATGAAGCACAAACCATAAATTATAGCTGACTTAATTAAATCAATCTCATTCTGGCTTCAATATAGAATGTAAGTTTGAATTCAGACCTAGTTTGAACTAGTGTAAATGATCACACCAAAATACTTCTTGAATTACAATAATTCTCTATCTGGAAAACTTGAGTTTTCTACCTTCATTTAGTCAACTATATTAGCAGACTTTTCATATTGTTTGTAGACTCTTTTGCAAGGAGTCATGTCAAGTTATGGAAACAGATAAATGATGAGGAAACCCTTATTCAAAGAAATGGATCTCTTTTTTACAATACCACTAACATTTGTTATAATTTGTTTTCTTGATGATAACCACTGGGATGAGATGGAATCTCAAAATGCTTTTATTTGTGTTTTTATGGTTGTTAAATATATTGAATATTTTACTATATGCATTTATAGGGTCTACAGGTTTTTGCATATTCATAATTGTGAGTGAACATTTTAAAGGTATAAATATTTATTAATGTAACAATGTACTCTGTATTTCAATAATCACTTTGATAAGTAATAAAATTCACATTATATTTCTTCTCAAGCCTGTCTGCATCCAAGGAACAGATTGTAAGCCATGAGACAATCATAAAACCATTCCATTTACTCTCTATTATGTCAAATTTATTTTATCTGACAAAGCCCACATAGCATAAAAAGAATCCCTGTCATAAAAATTTAAGGAGGAAGAATGAATTTTACCTCAATCTGAGCAGAGCCTTTTTATGGATAGTATCTTTATTAGTTGTCAGTGTAAAACTCTCAAGTAAGCTACTATTGCTCTTATCCTCACATTTAAAGAGACATTGGGTTTTAAAGACTGCATGTTAATTAGTAAGACCTAAGAGGTAGATAGTAAACAAAATTAGTTTTCAAGTATAAAGAGTGATTCATTTATCCACTTACAGGAACTGTATTGAATCTTGCATTTACTCAACATTTTGCGTAAATTCAGATCCCTCTTTCAACTCTTTAGGTTGAAAGAAAACTACAAAATTAGCCATTGATTTATGATATCCACATACATGACCATGATCCTAACAAAAGCTGGATGTGGTTTACAGCCTATGCTTGCTTTATCTTTTGACTGTCTACCTTGAAAGTCACCAAAAACACCAATGCTTCCCGCCAACATACTGACAACCGAAGACATAAATGTAAACAGTCATTTCCTTTAAGAAGTTGTGATTTTGAAGTGTCCGTACAAGCTACCTCCATCACGTTACTCAAGAAAGGTACATTCTGCTATGTGTCAGACATAGACAGATATTTTCTAGCTTCCTTCTTGATCTTTTTCTACAAGATGCAGTGTTGTGGTAGCTACTGGGGTGTCATAGAACTTTGGTTTCTTTAAAAACTCAGATGTGTTATGGAAATATGTTTTTTTTGTTTTAATCTCAAGTGTGGGATTTTAGTTGGGGTATAGTTTGTCCACAGCTGTTAATTGTCTCATGGGGAACATGGCTTTTGTTAGCTGGTAAAGGTCTACCCTGTGCCTCATGGCTCATGTGGCATGGGGAGGAATGTGGTCTAGGACTCTGAGGATATAAATTTGAGAACCTGGAAAAAGAAAATATGGTGGGAGTTGTTGGTGCTTGGTATGTAGCAGTTTGGAGAGACCAGAGAGGCAGTAGGTGTCACAGTTTGGAGGTAACAGACAGAGGCAAATGCTTCAAGGTGCAGCAGGTTGAAGGAGACCACTGGCTGTGTTTGCTGTTGACAGAGATTGGTATTTCCCCCAAATATCCACTGACCCTAAAAGCCAGGAGAAGTAAAGGGGTTTCCGACCCCTCTCCCCACTAATATTATCTTTCCTACTTAGGGTTGGGCGGTTGGCAGGGATGTAGAGGCCTAAGGACGCCACGTAAAGTAGAGTTTTAAAAATGAGCACTACATTGGGGAATATTTGAGATACACACAATATATTCTGATCATGGTTTTCCATCTCACAACTGCTCCCAGATCCATCGACAACTCTACAACCTTTCTTTATCACCCAATAGGCTCAAACAGGTAAATAAAAGCAACAACAACAACAGAAAAAAAAAAGAAAAAAATAATTAAAAAAAATACAGGAAGCACATGTCTAGCAAGACAAGTATTATACTAATATCCTAATATATTAGTAAAAGGCCATGAGGAAAAGAAAAGTAAGCAAAACAATAATATTATGAGACAAAAAGTTTATATTATGAGAAAAAAGTTTAGAAAAATACAATATAGTTTGTTTTGTGGATGATCTACTGATGGCCTAGCAGCCCTTTAAGGGTGGTTAATAGTTCTAGTGAGACTCCACTGGAGAGAATTAACCTATTTTTTTCATTCTGTATAAATTTGGCTTTATAATTATTCCAAACTCTAGGAGACATTGAAGTATTTTTTCAGTGTTCTCTTAACTCATTTCTTTCTCTTTCCTACCAATTGCTTCGCAGGTCTGTCTTTCTGATATGTTGTACATGATCACCACTGCCAAAAGCCACTCCCCTGACTAGTTCACCTTTATGCCTAAACTGAAATATAATCAACTACATCCCATTTCAGGTGCATGGCCTATCTAGTAGTTTTGGATTTTGTGATATAGCCACCACTTAATTTTGCATCTTTCATTCTGTTTTTGGAAGACTATATCCATGCCACTAAAAACTGCTTTATATCATGTCAGTTTGGATTTTCTATGAATCAAAATTTGCAACAAAAATGAATGAATTGGATAGAGATAGCTCCTTTGTGCAACTTATCTGAAGTAAAAGAAAACTATAGAATTCAGTCAAGGAGAAACTGGAATGGGGTTAGTACCCTGTGAAAAATTTCAAACCCAGATAAAACTAGGTCTGTCTATATGGTTCCTTGTTCAGGCAAGAGAAAAAGAAAAATAAATACTCCTGTCCATTAGCCACAGACTATAGATTTCAGTTAGAAGCATTTTTAGCTTAGGGAAATTTACTATCTATGTCCCAGGAAGTCACACAAGTAAACTGAGGCTGTCTGTTTTATTAAAGTGTTCCTAGCAGCTTAGAAAAAAAAATCCACTATGAAAGAACACTGGGGAAAAGTGTGGCATCATAATTTTTTTTTCCCTCATTATGCTATTCACCCACATACTTACTCTTATGTAAATCTCAGATGCAGAAGCTTTCAGGAATAAAGAGATAAATATATGATGTGTGTGTACAAAAATGAAAATAGCATAGGGGACTAGAGAGATGCCTCATCTGTAGAGGAATTTTACTCCACCAATATGGCTTCTCACATCCAAAGGCCTTCCTGGTCTGTGTGATCTGGCTGGAATTGCAGACATGTTCTTAGTACATACCTTTAATCCCAAACAGCAACAAGGGTAAAGTTAGTTTGTAGAAGGAAATACCCCTGATTGAAAATGATGTCTAATTAAGAGGCAGACAAAGTGACTAATCAGAGAAATATTTGACAGAATAGGATAAGCCTAACTCTCATGAGAACAAAAAGAAAAGAGAGGAGACTTAAGGCAGGAGAAAGCAGAGAGAGAGAAAGGGAGAGAGAGCAGTTTTACCAGTGTAGTTTACAGAGACAGTTTCCAGAGAGAAAAAGTTAGACTCAAGTGAAGACAGAATGAATGAGCTAAAGAATGAGAAGAAACCAAAAGATTAGAACAAATTGCCAAAGTTAGTATGGGGCCAAGTAGAGCAATTCAGCCAGAAGCTCAGAGAAGCCAGTTTGAATCGTTAACTTGGAGAGGAGTTTTAGCCAGAACAGCTGAATTGAACTGGCCAGCAAAGTTCAGAAAGAGCTTGAAAGGGTGAGCTTATTTAGTAGTAATTCTTGGAGGCTGAAATATTGTAGGACTAGATTAGATTGTAAGAAGGCTAGAAGCTTTGAGGTCTAGGCCTAGGTTAACAAAAGGAGGCAGTAAGCCTCTGAGATGACAATTACATCTGGTGAATAAAAAATGCTTTTATAGTAAGTGGTTAAGAGCACTTGTGTCTCTTTGATCACTTCCCCCTGGGGGGAGGGGCAGGAGAGGCAGCCTTACCAGGCCACAGAGCAAGACTGTGAAAGACAGTCCTGATGAGACCTGATAGGCTAGGGTCAGATGGAAGAAGAGGAGGTCCTCCCCTATCAGTAGACTGGGGAAGGACATAGGAGGAGATGAGGGAGGGAAGGAGGGCAGGATTGGGAGGGGAAAAGAGTGGGGGGTACAGCTGGGATACAAAGTGAATGAATTGTAATAATATATATATATATAAGATATTAAACAAACTAAATAAATAGATAAATAAGTAGATAGATAGATAAATAAATAATAAATAAATAAATAAATAAATAAATAAATAAATAAATAAATAAATAAATAAATAAATAAGCAAGCACTGGTGGCTCTTCAGGATTACCTGAGTTTGGTTACCAGCATCCATATCAGTTCACCAGCAATGGTAATTACAACCCCAGGAGTTCTTAAAACTTCTGCAAGCACCCACACATGTGTTTCTCTCTCTCTCACACACTCAATGTATAAGTTGGCTTACCATAAGTCTGCTTTAAAGGAAAAAAAAATGTATTATATGACATTTTTATAACATAGGACTTATACAGTATTATTTGAGTCTTTTGACCTGAATAAATAAATGTTTTGTTATTTATCACAAAGCTTTGTTTCCATGATGTAATTCTGTATTACTTAAATACTATATTTGAATAAAAACTATTGTTCACATTTTCTAAAGAGATTCACAGTATGTAAGAATTATTTTAAATATTTTAAATGCATAAGTCCATTATTGGGTTGTTATCATTTTGATTCATACTTAGAATTGTAATTTAAATTCCCTGCTAAATCCACAATCCTAATTTATCTTCAATAATCCAGAATGAGTGTTAGCTTATAAATAACAAAGTTTTCATATGTTTTACAATTCCTTCCTTGAAATTCAAAGAATGAAAAAACCCTTTGTTCCTGAATGATGCTTTTATATAGAACTTAATATGAAGTTACATGATTTTCTCCTTAGATATTTGTCATGCATAATACTCTAGCAAATAACTTGGCAGAATACTGCACATGTACTTTTTCTGAATTCTACAACTTTGCATTGAGTTAAAGTATTTTCAAACCACTCAGGAAAATGAAACTGTTTGAAAAACAATGCCTATCATGTTCACTTTAAATCCAAAAGAAACATAAAACTTGCTCCTCTCATGCTTTCTCCTTTTTTTTCTTTCTTCTCCCTTTTATATGCAAAGTAGAATTCTGTGACAAATAAAATGTAGTATTTAGTAAGATAGGCATCATCTGTTTCCATTCCTAGACAAAAGAAACGAAGACCTTTCTGCTTCTCAAATTCCCCTGCCACACTCCTTTTCCATGCAAATGTGACTATTTTGGCACAGATGAAGCTTGGATATCTAACCACAAGCAGTAAACATTACCAACCCTGTACCCTCTCCAAACCATAGTGCCACTAACTGCAAAGCACATATACCATGGACATATCCATACGACTGCCTGCATTTCAGAAAAACTCTCATAATTCCCAGCAAAGAACTGGTCTAGGGCTAGACCCATCCTGAGAGTAATACTCCATAGGACCACTGGGGACAGAGTTCAAAAACACATGAACCATGCAGCAACACCTGGCGGTAATTTGTGGGCAGCGCTGCTCATAAACTCTAGAACTATTGCGGCGTAAATATAACTATGTAGGATTGCTGGTGGTGGATGACACTTGGCAAGAAATAAAGAGTGAGAAGCTCCAAAGAGTTCTTCAGAGTCTTCTGAGCCTTGAAGACCCAACATAGTCCTTATTGTGTTCAGAAGGCCAGGAAGGTGTTGGGGGTTGGTCTGGTGCTATTCAAACGCTGATTTCAGTGCTTTGAGAATTGGTTACCGCCCTGTCATGAGTATTGCTATTAATGCTGAATGATCTCCTGTACATATGTGATGAGAAGCAATGTTCCCTAATTATTCCTTATTAGGTGATTAAAAGGTGTATACCTGGGCATGGCAGGAAGTAGGTGTGGCTAAGGTCCACAGGCTTTAAAGCAGAAGTATCTTGGGGAGAAGGAGACAGGTACTGGTACCTGAAAAGGAGGAAGGAGCTAGAGAGACCACCATGGCCTAGCTTAGGAGAGGCACAAGGCCAGTATGGATGGGGGAAGCAACTCAGATAAGAGAATATGCAAGTATTTATGAAATTATGGATGGGAGGTAACCTGGGATAGGGCTGGGAGGTAAAGGTAGTTTATAGCTTTAATATCTGCCCTGCCCAAGGTAAGATAAGGCTATTCTAAAATCTATCAGGTATCTGAGTCTTATATTGAGTGTGAAGGCGGGATAGATATACCACAGTAATAATTATAGGGCTAATAGTAAACATTATTAGAACACACCAAAAAATTAACTGCACATGAAACCAAAGACTTCTCTTAAATTTCGAAATGTATTAGTTTTAGGCTTGCTAAATTTTGGATGTTTTCTGTAATTCTTATATTTTTTTTCCTGCTTATCCTGAATTTGGATACAAATGCTCTATGCCTGAGCACAAATAATATTTTAGTAAAACATAATGTGTTTAATATCACAGAAGAATAGCTGGAAACAAATACGATGAACTCTCCCCAAATTGTACCTATCGCTGACTCAGATATTTGACTAGATCAGAGCATGAATGAGGACTCTTGCAGTTGCTGTAATGGAAGGAACATATCTTCTTCATGTGAGAAGAATACACATTTTCAGGCTAGATATGCACAGAAAATACTAGTATAGCTCCTAAATTTCAATTTGACCTCTATTTTGTCATCAATGGTAAAGTCTGTGATGACGTTCCTATGTCATGAAGGCATATTTCTCATGAACTGTTTGGGACCTGGTAATATGAGAGCTACTGAAGGTCCTTTTTTTACGCAGCTCTGCTTGTCTTTCACGAGAATACAGAGCATTGCCCCCATTTCCTTCTGTCCTCTCTATCATACACAGAAACAGACTATGTTACTCAGCATGAAATAACTTCCCTCAGGCTCTAAAGTTGCCAGATTATTTTTTTAACCAGGACTACCCAGATAGCTGAACTCTAAGGCAACTGCTTCTGTTCTATATAAATTATCTAGTTACAGATATTTTCTTTTCTTTTTCTTTAGTTTATTATTTTTGTTTTTTGTTTGTTTGTTTGTTTAAATTTATTCACCTTGTAACCTGGCTGTTACCCCTTCCATCTCTTCCTACTTCCACCCACCCTCTCTTTTCTCCCCCTATGCTTCTTCCCTAGTCTACTGATTGGGAAGGACCTCTTTCCCCTTCTATCTGATTCTACCCTATCAAGTCTCAACAGGGCTGGCTGCACCATCTTCCTCTGTGGCCTGGGAAGGCTTCACCTCATGGGGGAGGTGATCAAAGACCTGGCCACTGAATTCATGTCAAAGACAGTTCCTGCTCTCCTTATTAGGCACCCATTCAGAAACTGAGCTGCCTATGGGCTTCCTCTGAGCAGGGGGCTCTAGGTCCTCTCCATGCATGGTCCTTGGCTGAGTATAGGTCTCTGCCCAAGTTTTTTTTTTTTTTTTTTTTGGCACCCTTGGTATCCTTACCCAGTTGCTGTTCCCTCCCAGTCTTTCTAACTCCCTCTTCTTCCATAAGGTTTCCTGCACTCTGCCCAAAGTTTGGCTATGAGTCTCAGCATCTGTTTCGATACCCTTATGGGTAGAGTCTTTCAGAGGTCCCCTGTGGAAGGCTCCTATCCTGTTCCTTGTCTTCTCCAACTTCTGATCAATTTTCTTTTCATTTCAGCATAAACTACAGTAACTACCTGTTGTAGTAAATTAAAAAAAAAAAAAAAGAATGTTGGGTTTTCTCCAAGCATGCCACTTGGTTGGACTATCAGTCTCAGAGAAGACCCATGTGCCCAGATTTTTGGGATCTGTTGTTCTCCTTGTGGAGTTCTTATTCCCTCCATATCTTACTGTTTCCCACTTCTTTCATAAGATTCCCTGAAATCTCCTCAAAGGTTGGCCATAAGACTCAGCATCTGCTTTGAGAGTCTGCAAGGCAGAGCCTTTCAAAGGTCCTCTGTGGCAGGCTCCTAACTTGTTCCCTGTTTTCTCCTTCTTCTGATGTCTATCTCCTTTACCTTTCCAGATAGGGATTGAGCATTTTAACCAGAGTTCTCCCTCTTGATTAGTTTCTTTAGGTGTACAGATTTTAGTAGGTTTATCCTATATTATATGTCTATATGAGTGAGTATATACTGTGTGTGTCTTTCTGCTTCTGGGATAACTCACTCAGGATCATCTTTTCCAGTTCCCACCACTTACTTAGAACCCCTGCACAGATGTAGCCCATGGCAGTTCAGTATTCAAGTGGGTTCCATAGTAATGGGAACAGGGACTATCTCTGACATGAACTGATTGGCCTGCTCTTTGATCATTTCCCCCCGAAGGGGGAGCAGCCTTACCAGACCACAGAGGAAGACAATGCAGCCACTTCTGATGAGAACTAACAGACTGGGATGAGAAGGAAGGAAAAGGAGACCTACCCTACTAGTGGACTTGAGAAGGGGCATGAATGGAGAAGGAGGAGGAAGGGAGGTATTGGGAGGGGAGGAGGGAGGAAACTACAGGGGGGATACAAAGTAAGTAAAGTGTAATTAATAAAACAATTAAAATAAAAAATTAAACAACAACAACAAAAAATGAATATTGGGCTGTATAATGTTTATTATTAGCCCTAAGATTATCATGGCAGTATTATTTAGCCTGGTGTCAAAAATAATAAGACATTACCCTATAAAAACTACTATTAGCATTTATATATTTTCACATAATATTTTCCTATACTTATATATCATTTGTATATACTCAATAGATAGGCTACTTTAATAAATATTAAAGGACAAAATAAAAATTCAATATTCCTTCTTTAGAAATTAAGAAGTTTAAGATGGCAACAACACAGAATTATTTCAATTGTAAGACATTTTCAAGCCACTGTATGGTTTCACATTGACATTAGTTTGTATAATGGTTGAGTATATGGAGTGTAATTGCTGAAGTTATGGAAGAAGCCAATAATTTTGCAAAACAATTTATCATAGGCTAGAGAGATTGCTTAACACCTAAGAGGATCTCTTGTTTCTTTGGAAGAACCCTGTTTCTTTATAAACAGCTCATAAACTCTTTGAACTCTAGCTCTTGGATTTCTGACAGCTTCATCGCTGGGGGCACCTCCACACATGGGCATAATCTCACAGACATGCATGCACATAAAAATAAAAGTAAACAAAAAATTCAGTCATTGGAAAAAAAGCAAGAACGATTTGAGTTTGGAAAGCATGACAAGAATGTTTTATCTTGCTTATCCAGAATATAATGTAGGATGATGTTAATAAGTCAAATATATGCTCTTGATTATGGGAGAGAAAATAAACTCACAGCAAAAATGCATGTAGAAAAGGACAAATTAGAAATACAAACAAAATGTTATTTAAATGGACTAGTCCAGTAATACGTTATAGATGATCACTACAAGAATTAACAAATGATTAATTTTCTAAAATTAATTATTTCAAAGAAAAATGAAAAAAAGAAATATTTTAGCAAATTGGGCATTAGAATTGCTAACATTTTCTTAATATATAGTCATATATAACCTTTTCTGTTTATTATTTGATGCATGCACTTGCTTCATTAATTCAGGAATAGTAATATATTGGAGACTGCTTCTGCAAATTGGACAAAAATGGGCTGATTGAAGATTACTGGTAATGCTGCTTTGGTTCTGCCCTTGAGAGATCTGGGATTTATGTCTCTTAAGATTGCTGTCGCATACCTTGTAAGTAATCAGCAAACCTTGAATCATAAATACAGAAATATATTTGCCAGCGGTAGAAACAAAATTGTAGGCAAATTTATTCTTCTTATATTTTTGACAACAGTGTAAATCCCCTCTGCTGATTAGTTTGTGCATTTTGGTGGCCAACAGATATACAGTCAACTTCTGATTATTTTCAATAATAGAGGAAAGTACAGATGTAAACAATTCAGAAAAAAAGACCATGAAAACGAATTTTTTTGCAAGTTTTATATGCAGGTGTTCTTGTTTCTATTTATTTGTTAATATAATATTTTCTGTAGAAATACTAATATTATTAATGTAGTAGAGATAAATATTGGTATAACTTAAAAAATACACTATTATTATAATTAGTTAAATTCAAGAATTTCATAATGGATATAAGATTAAATAATATACAATAATATACACATATATGCTATAATACATATAACATATGCTTAATTATTATGAAATCAGTTGTTTTGTTGATTATCTATGCATGTGTTTATCTAGTTAAGACATTGATCTTACCACTTGTATTTTCTCTGATTAGAATCAGTATATTAACTTCATACCATGTAGACCTCCATAAGTATTTCTTGAATACACAAAGGGAATAATGAATGAAATAATTAATCAAAAATTTTAAGGAACTTGCAACATTATTGAGAAAAAACACACAAATAAATCCCAGAGAACAAGTAACAATATATAATCAAATATAAAAATATAGGTAAGTGTAAAATGAGATACATCACAAGATATGTCATTAAAATGAATCAGGAGAATTTCTTTTTCAAATATCTGGTTGAATCTCTGCATCTGCTCTGCTCTCTTCTGCTGCCTGAGAAGTCTGCCTTTGAAGAAGCTGCAAAAAGTCACCAATCTCTGAGTATAGCAGAATATCACGAGAAATTTTTCATCAATTTTTTTTTTTTTGGCCAGTTGTGTTTGGTTCTACCCTAAGTCCCTGGAATATCTAGTCTCTGGTTCCCCACTGTCCAAGCACTGTTGGGTATACCCCGAGTAAGACTCCCTTGGAGAAAGTTAACTTTCATTTGCACATGGCTATCACCTGTAACTAGGTTATGGTTATGGATGTGGCATGTGTCCACTTCCTTCACCCCTAGGACCTCATTGGTGACAACACATTTAGGCACTTTGTACACAGCCATGATTTTTGTGAGTTCCTCTGTGCAGCAGCCCTATTATATCTAGAAAGACTTGTTTCTTTCATATCTTTAACTCAAACTCTTTTCTTCTCCTATTCCATACTCTTTCCTGAACCCTGAGGAGAAGGATTTGTTGGAAATATTTCTTTTAGGACTGAGTGCTCCAAGGTACATTACTCTCTGCATATTGCCTGTGTGTGATTATCTGTTTTGGTTTTGTTGGTTTGTTTGTTTTTTAAATCTGCTGCAGGAGAAAGCTTTAAATGTCTAATAGGAACCCTCCCTCCAAACACTGCCTATTGGCAAGTATATTGATGATTGTCAATACACACACAGTGGGGCTCTATTGTTAAAGACAGCACCTATGCAACTTATTGAACACAGACAGTGAAGCTGGTATCTACTTAGAGACTTCACCTATACAAACCAGTATTCATGGTACCAGAAGACACTTTGCATGCTACTAAAAGAGAAACATCAATCTAACAGAAAATGCTTCATTCTAAAATGGTGTCCTGACTGTAAGATATGCTGGTACAGTAATACTACAAAACTTGTGGAAGTTATGGCACACTTCATGAGATGGACCTCCTATGGAGTGCTGTTGTGTGTCCAAGAAAATGAGACTAGATAGGCCAGGTACCTTGGAGAAAACCAAATATTACTGTTCTGCTAAAGGAACATAGTAATATTTTTTTCCTAATGACGTTCTGCTGTACTCATAGATCTGTGCCTTGCTCAGTTATCATGTACTCTTCGTTCTCACTCAACACCATTTTCAAAGTACACTCATGTTACATCTTTCTTGTATCTAGTGTGTATCAGTATGTCATGTAATGGTTCTGAACGTCAATCCCTCACATTCTAGAATTCAGGAGGATAAGTCCTTGTCCTTCTTAGTAAAGTCTTCTGATGCTCTTCTGGCTGTATTCCTTCCATAATATAAAAACTGAAGAAACCCTCTATGGCCTAAATATGTTACAGAGATACCTTTTCCAGTTGGCCCTTTCTGCTATTTTGCTCATGAAAGTACAATGCTGCTCTCCCTCGGAGAACAGAATAACAAGGCAACATCTGAGAACACAGCAAGTGTTAGTACACATGGAACCTATCAGTCACTTGATCTTAGACATTCCAGCTTTAAAACTGAGACACATTATTATTATTCACAAACTTCTTAGTCTATTTTATTTTGTTGTAATATAGGAAATATATTAAACCATGGGTTTACTAGACTTGTTTATTAAAAACTATTCAATGTAATCTATACCATCTTGTTACTTTCTTTTAGCCCTAGCTTCTAGCTCCCTAAGATGCAGAGGATTTATACTCAAAAGTTTTAAGAAAATGTGTAATTTCTGGGCCATGCTAGCTTTATCCTTCAAAGTAACCATGCTTCTCAGATGTGGGGATAGCAAATCATCTATAAGCAGGGAGTGAGGGTGATCTGCAAATGCACACACTTAAGAGTCCACCTTTTTGAGTGCAAAATCTTCATTCAGCATTTGAAAGAATGTGACAGGGTTTCTGAGGGCCCAGAGAAGAGAAAATAATGCTCAGTAGACAACGATGGAAGAAGTGCACCATTGCTTTATTGGAAAAAAATCATATTTAAAATGTATTCATAAACACATAAGTATGTGCTGGATAAGGTTATATTACACTCAATATAAAATTAAATATTGAATATATCTAATTTTTTTTATCTGTTTGTCCTTTGATGGCCCTTTTGAGTTTTTTTTTTTTTTTTTTTTTTCAGTTACAGCTGATATTGTGGATGTCAAAGAGTATATTTGTCAGTTCTCCAGGGAAACAGAGTGAAGTACATGCAATAAACATATGAAAAACTATTCATTACAAAGATCTGACCTATGCAATTATTCAAAATCTTTAAGATGAAAAGCTTTCTCAAGTCCTAGAAGTGCCCGTGGTGCAGACCGAACAAAAAGGTTTTCCTCTTTGATATCATTCCTCCTTTTCTGAGTCCCAAATGATTTGGTGAGAACTTTACAAAGAATAACAGATGATTTTTTTTATTTAGATCCGATCAATTTATGTTTTACTCTTATCCAAAACCCTCACACAGACATACATGCAAAACACTAATGTACATATTTTATTTTATGTACATTATGTACACAGACATACATGCAAAACACTATGTACATTAGTGTTTTGCATGTATGTTTGTGTGAAGGTGTTGGATCCTGGAATTACAGACAGTAGTGAGCTGCCATGTGGTTGCTGGGAACTGAACTCCAGTCCTCTGGAAGAGCAGTGAGTGCTCTTAACAGCTGCGCCATCTCTCCAGCCCCTGTTGTAGTTGTTTTTATGTTTTGAAACATGGTCTCATACAGCTCATGCTGCCCTTAAACTATATGGCTGAGCATGAGTTTGAATTTCTAATCTTCTTGCATCCACACTTGGAATACTGGGATTAAGCATTTGTTACACACAGATAACAAAATAATCAAGCAGCTTAAAGTGAAATAACATATAGCACTCACATGTAATGTATCTATGTATATTTATCTATGTATCTACTTATATAAACATTCCCTAGATTGCTTATAATACCTAATCAATATAAAAGATATGCAATGTATTTTTAAATTCATCTTTGTGTTTGTGTGTTAATGTGTAATTGCAGGTTTGTGTGTGTGTGTGTGTGTGTGTGTGTGTGTGTGTGTGTGTGTGTATGCGCCCTACCACATGTGTAGTCCTGATGACAGACAGCCTTGAGTACTGGGATTTGAGTATCACCTTCAACGTATTTGACAGAGTCTCATCTTGTAGAGCAAGCTAGTTCAGCTGAAAACTACGAGAGAGTCTCTTGTTTCATAGGCCTAATGTTACTTCTTAATTTTTAAAGATTTTTATATTTATTATTTTATGCTTTTAATCTGCATGAGAGTTCTGCCTGCATTTATATGTGTGTAATATGTGCATGTCCGATGCTGGCAGAGGTCAGAAGAGAACATCAGATGCTATTTAACTATAGTTTAGAACCCATATGGTTCTAGGGATATGCCCTGGTCTTCTGCATGAGCAACAAGTACTTTTAAATACTTGTGGATATGTTCCATGTAACATTGCTTAAATTGAAATCAAATCCCAAGGCTACGGACAGTGGACTCCAATAGTAGAATATACAAGAATGCAAGTAGTATTAAAACTTCTATTAGGTTGTGTTTAATAATTATATTCTCATATTTAATTCTAGATTTTTTTGACTGAGCAAATCTTTTCTGTAAATTAAGTAGGGAAAAGTAAAGAAAGAACTTTAGTTGCTGCTAACGGTGGCGGAAGGAATACTGCAGAACACAGGTGGGCAGAAGATGTATCAAAGTCTTCATAGTCAGGGTCAGAGTTCAGTGTTGCTGTCATTCTGTGCAATGCAGAAAAGTTCTGCTATTTTGTTAAATGAATAGAAACTATATTACTTGTTACAGTTCAACTACACAAGTTTGGAAACCAAAATATCACAGAATCAAGTGCTTCATTCTTTCTATTCAGGCAAATCATTAAGGTGGTTTTTGTACTACCTAATCAAATGATTAAAACAAATTTTATTAAATAATAACTCTGAAACACTGTGGTTTTTCCTGATAGGGGGAGGCTTGTACACCTTTTATTAATCTATTCATTAGTGAAAGTATGTCATCATGCTCTGTAATAAAATTAGAATAATATAGTCTTATTTTAATGGGTGGCTTAAGGTATTTGTACTTGTTGATTTGGGATATTAATTAATGATATTTATACTCTCTTTGAATAATTATAGATTCTATTCAGCAACTTTTATAATCAATACATCTTAGTAGTTGAATAATTTTCCATTGCATAAATGTAGCACCAGTTTAAAATCTGTGTGTCTGTTGATAAACAAATAACTGGCTGTTTCTTTTTCCTGACTTTTTTAAATAGACAAAAGATAAACATGAGTAAGCATCTTCATAGTTGACTGTTTGAAATTCACAGGAAAATTTTGATAACAATTATAAACATATCTCTTATATTCAAATAAAATAGAACATTTTTTTTTGCACCTAACAGCTATGGTTAATAATACACAATGAATTTAGTTAAAACTTAAGATTACTATCCTACTCTGTACTAAATCTGTTTGTTTAACATGCTTTTAGGAGAACAGTGTAACAACCAACATTACTTGTTTTAAATTTCCCAAGTAATCAACTCTTACAAGCTAAGCCAATGCATAGCTGCCACTTTAAATTATGTATTCTCCCATGTCTCTGACTTGACTAATGCGCATGTGTATTGTGAAAATCATTAGCTATAAACAGAACATATGCTGAAAGTGGCCTTGTAAAAGAGCTATCCACCATAAGGTTTGGACACAACATATGGATGTTGCTTGATAAAGAGTGAGTTTTTTTTTAACACTGTTTGCTATCTAGGTCAGTTGGACTCAGTTGGAGTAAGTCGTAGTGAGTGATATTATTCCTCATAAAATATTTTAAGAATTTCTGAAAACCACATGTTCATCTCATTAGATACATGAAAGACCTTTGGCAAAATCCAACACCCTTTTTTGATAATGGTCTTGTAGAAATTAGGGAAATACCTCAATATAATTAAGTCAAGTTACAGCAAGTCCATAGATAAAATATTAACTTAAATGAAGAGACTGTAATCAATTACACTAAAATTAGGAACAAGAAAAGGTTGTCTACTTTCTCCATACATATTTATAATAATACTTGAAGCCTCAGCTATAGTAATAAGACAACCAAAGGAGATTAAGAGGATATGAATAGGAAGATAATAAGCCAAACTGTCTTTAAATGCAAATGATATGAAATTGTCTTAGCATTTTCACTATTGCAGTGAAAAGACAGCATGATCATGACAATATTTTAAAAAGGAAGCACTTAATTGTGGTTTTCATTTAGTTTTAGAGGTTTAGTCCATTGTTATTGTGGTGTGGAGCATGGTGACACACAGGCAGACATAGAAGCAGAGAGTTCTACACCTAGATCTGAAGGGCTGGAAGAGAGAGAGACAATTAATGTGGTCTGGACATTCAAAACAACCTGAAAGCCCATTCCCAGTAAAATACTTAAAATCCCTCTTAAGTAGTAGCAACTCCCTATTGATGAAGCATTAAAATCTATGAGCCTATGAGGGCCACTCATATTCAAACTATCATATTATACTGTGTGACCCCATAAAGCCTGTAGCCATAATTATAATATGAAATGCATTTAGTCTAACCACAAAAAGTTGCCATCATTTATCTCAGTCTCAGCACTTTAAAATTCAAAGCTCAATGTTTCTGATACTCTTAATAATCTCTTAATGTGACACTCTAAAAATCAAAACTAAACAGCAGATCTCATACTTTCAACATACAATGGTGCTGAATAATCATTGTCATTCCAAAAGGGAGGAAAGGGAGCATAGTGAGGAAAAACTGGACCAAAGCAAGACCTAAAATCTCAGCAGGGAAATATAGTGGAGGAGTACAAGATGGGACCAGCTCACACCATATCTGAAGGGCACAGGATCTAAAACTATGAAATTGGTAAGTGGAGGGGCAGCTGAAGCTATTACATCAACACTGAGTCATCTTGGGCAAGAGGGGACAATCCGTGAGCTTGGAGAGTTTGGATCCAGATCACCTGCCAACATCTCCAGGGATTTAGAGTGGAGAATATTCAACCTCCCTGAACTTTCCCTTGCCCCAAGCATGGGCCTCCCAGCTAGGCAGAGGTGGCAATGGTTGCCCGAAGCATGAGTTTCCATGATCAGTGACTGAGACAGCAGAGGAAGCAGCAGCATGGGCCTCCAGGTCTGTAACTGCAGCAGGGCAGGCAGCAGCTAGCCCAAGCAGGAGCCTCCATGCTCCATGACTGAGACAGCAGAGGGGGCTGCCCCAAGTACTGTTTCCCTGCCTAGCAGTCAAACAGTGGACAACAATGAGCTCACAGATCTTCTACATTCTCATTTCCCCCTGCAGGCCCAAATCTGAAAGCAGAGAACAGGAAGAAGCCCTGTGTTTTTTAATTAGGGCAGGGAGGAAGTGAGTGCACCTTCAACTGAGGGCCTGTTGAGTCCCAGATCCAGGTCCGTCTAGCTACCAGCCAGACATCAGATCACTCTCACCAACATCCCGACTGTGGGCAACTAGGGATCCTAGGGACAGCATTCTCAACAGTGAAGGCCCTGTTTTGTGCGTCTTCCAGTGGAGTAGAGGCAAACAATTCCTGGAGTCCAGACAGATCTGAATACTAGGAGGACAGTATGACAAGCCTGTAGGCCACTATATATTTACGGCATCTATGCATGCACATTGAGGGCATGAACAGCACCACCACCCCCTCCTGCACTTAAGCTCCACCCTCCCAGGCATCTACAAGCTTCAGCAACCTGTCATTCAAGGCACACTTCTAAGCACATGCCAGTGTTTGCTTACATGGGGCAGTGACCTTTCTCCCTTAGCTGCAGCTAAAACACCAACACATACTCTTGAACCAGTGGACCTCTCTGATTTTCCTGAAGAATACTCCAGACACCAGAGACAAACAGACCCACTCTGAAGTACATACACCAGGAACAAACAGTGAAGGTTACAGATAAGCGATGGCTAGAGGTCAGTTTAAGAACACATCCAACAAAAATCAGGACATTCTGGCTTCACCAACAACCTCAAAAATCAATAGATATTTGAATCCATGGGAAAAGCAGAAAAATTATCTCAAATTGATGCTTACCCAGTGATTAGAGGCACATAAAAAGGAAATGAACAAAGCTCTCAAAGAAATACAGTAAATACATCCAAACTAATGGCGACACATGCAGAGGCACAAGTAGGGGCATATAGAGAGGAAACAAACAAACAAACAAACAAACAAATACAGGCCATCATAAAAATACAGGAATATACATTTAAACAGCTGAAGGAAATTGTGAAAGACATGAAAACAGAACTAGAATCAATAAAGAAAACACAAACAGAGAAAACTCTGGAGCTTGGGAACTTACAGAAAAGATCAGGAACCACAAACGTAAGCATCACCAACAGAATATAAGAGATGGAAGAGAGAATATCAGGTGCTGAAGATACACTTGCAGAAACTGATACATCTCTCAAAGAAAAAGTAAAATCAGGAAAAGTTCCAAACACAAAACATCCAAAATATCAAGGATGCCATGAAAAGAAAAAAATCAAGGAATAATAAGAATAGAAGAAAAAGAAGATTCCAGGTTTCAAGGTCCAGAAAATATTTTCAAGAAAATCATAGAGGAAAATTTTCCCAACTTAAAAAAGAGATGTCATTAACATACAAGAGGCCTACAGAACACCAAATAGACTAGAACAGAAAAGAAACACCTCATGTCATATCATAATCAAAACACTAAATCTACAGAACAAAGAAAAGATATTAAAAACAGCAAGGAAAAAAGGACATATAAAATATAAAAATGGGGGAGCCAAGATGGCAGCACTGGGAGAACACCATGTCTGAGAAGCGGGACAACACACTCCATGCAGCGACCAGGAGACTGAACTCTGGGCCCTAAAACAACAGCGATCGATCATGTTTCCCAGGTGAGGGGAGGCTCCCACGGCGTGGGAATCTGTCGGGTCCACTCTCGGCTGCGCAGCCAGAATCTGGAAGAGAGTCAGCTAATGCGGGCTTTGGGTCTCCGGTCTGGTGCCGCAAGCCTGCATGTACCGATCACTTCCCAAGGCTGATCGGTGGGCACAAGGGTGCCTGAGGCTGGAAGTCCCAGTCGCAAAAAAACCCCAAGGGGAAGGAAAGTTGCCAGACTGGTCACGGGTCACCAGTCTTTCCCTGGAAGGTCTCTCCGACCACAGGTACCTGCCCTCATCACAATTGAGCTCCTGCCGTGCACGGATTTCAGCTGCGCGCCCAGCTCAAAATCCCTACTCTCTCTTTGGAGGAGGCAGGAGGCGGCGAGCAGAATCTGCCACAGACCACATTGTCTGTACCCCAACCCGAGATCGGGGCTGAGAAAACCCAATCCTTTCGGGCACTCCCCTAAACACCACCATAACCCTGCCACCGCGGAGCAGAAGGATAAAGAGGCGCACAGCTGCTTCACAGTGCCAGAACTCCAGTGCTGCCGGCTGCTCCAAGCAAACAAACAACAGCTCGGGATCTGGGACTGTGGTCATTCTACACGTCCTGAGATTATCCTGGGTCCAGCGCAATAAGGTCTAGCAGCAAGTTCTATCATCGGTGCCCCCCCCCCCACCCCTGGCAGAGTATCCAACTGAGAAGCCCCAACCCCTGCTGGCACTCCCCTGAGAGCAACTCCATAAGCTTGCCCTAGCAGAGAGGAAGGTCAGAGGGGAAGAACAGAGAGGCAGCCTGCCAAGGACACAGCACCCTCTCTCCAGCTCACCCAGCGGCCCCTAGCAGAGAAACCCAAGCTCTGGATCTGAGGACACTCAACCCTACCCGGTACTCTCTTGGGATCAGAAAACATAGATTCTACCGCTAGGCTGCTTCTGGCAGAGAGATCTGGGCCTGGGATCTGGTATTGAGTACACTCACCCTAACTCTTTCCCGTGCCACCCAGGGACCAGTCAACATAACCCCTCCTGGCAGAGGGAAAGGACAAAGAGGCAGCACACAGGAAAGGTGGACACTGAGTCCTGCGGCCACAGTGTCACAGAGCTGACTATTAGCCTACCCGTGCGCTTCTGCAGCAGGACCAAAACAGAGAGTAGTGAACAAGGGAAACCCTTGTGCATTCCAACTGGTCCTGCAAGAGAGTGAGTGAGCCTTCTAGGGAGAGATTGCCCCAGACCCAGGGCCTCTCCACAGAAGCAACCAGACAAGATCCCTGCCACCCACACCCCTAGTGTGGGCATCATAGGGATTCTTGGAATAGCGACCCCAACATTGAAGCCTCTGCCTTGCGGGTCCACCAGGGTAATCCAGGCAAACTATCCCTGAATCTCAGTCAGAACTGCGTCATAGTGGCTTGCAGGCCACTGCAATAGTCAGAGAATCCATTCATGCACACTGCGCCCCCTAAAACACACGCAAATAGCACCAGCATCACATTCCTTACTTAGGCAAAACTGAAAACACAGTGCACACTCCCAAAGCAGTGAACCTCTCTCAACTTCCTGAAAAAACAGTCCAGAAAACAGAGAGGATCATAACCCAAACTACAATCTCAAGGAACAACCAGTGAGAATTATAAATTACCAGATGGCGAGAGGCAGATGTAAGAACACTCCCAACAAAAATCAGGACATAATGACCTCACCAGCAACCCCACAAAACAATGGACACTTCAATTCACTAGATATACAAGAAAACAACCTCAAAACTATGTTTCTCCAGCTATTAGAGGCCCATAAAGATGAAATGAACAAAGCCCTCAGAGAAATAACCAAAGAAATCGAGACTAACCAAGAGGAAACAAATCGTGCTCTCAGAGAAATGACCACGAAAATTGAGGCAAACAGAGAAGAAATGCACAAAGCTCTCAAAGAAATGTCCACACAAATGAAGGCAAATAAAGAAGAAATAAACAAAGCTCTCATAGAAATACAAGCAATTATACCCAGAGAAGTAGAGGCACAATTAGTGATACATAGAGAGGAAATGGACAAAAAAATAGAAGGTATCATTGAAAAGCAGGAGTCCACATTCAAACAGATGAAGGAAATGGTGCAAGACATGAAAACAGAATTAGAATCAATAAAGAAAACACAAATAGAGAAAAACCAGGAGCTGGAGAACATAGAGAAAAGATCAGACACTACAAAGGTAAGCATCACCAACAGAATACAAGAGATGGAAGAAAGAATCTCAGGAGCCGAAGATACACTTGCGGAAATTGACACGTCTCTCAAAAAAAAATATAATCTGAAAAGTTCCAAACACAAAACATCCAAGAAATCAAGGACACCATGAAAAGACAAAACCTAAGAATAACAGGAGTAGAAGAAAAAGAAGACATCAGGCTCAAAGGTCCGGAAAATATTTTCAAGAAAATTATAGAAGAAAACTTTCCCAACTTAAAGAAGGAGATGGCCATAAACATATAAGAGGCCTACAGAACACCAAGTAGACTAGTCCAGAAAAGAAATTCTTCACATCACATCATAGTCAAAACACTGAACCTACAAAACAAAGAAAAAATTCTAAAAGCAACAAGGGAAAAAGGCCAAGTAACATATGAAGGTAGACCTATCAGAATCACACCAGATTTCTCAACAGAAACTATGAAAGCCAGAAGGGCCTGGACAGAAATCATACAGTCCTTAAGGGACCACAGATTCCAACCCAGACTACTATACCCAGCAAAATTTCAATCAACATAGACGGAGTATTCAGGATATTCCAAGACAAAACCAAATTTAAACAATATCTACATAGTAACCCAGCTCTACAGAAGTTACTAGAAGGGAAACTCCAAACCGAAGACAACAATTACATCGAAGGAAACAGAGGAAATAGATAACTATACAACAACAAAAAAAAAAAAAACAAAAGAAGACAAGCAATGAAACTCAGTGACACCACCAACCCAACATCTAAAGGAAGTAACAATTGTTGGTCACTAGTTTCTATCAACATCAACAGACTCAACTCCCCAATTAAAAGACATAGACTAACAGAATGGTTGCGGAAACAGGATCCATCATTCTGTTGCATCCAAGAAACTCACCTATGCAACAAAGATAAACACTACCTCAGAGTAAAGGGCTGGAAAAATGTCTTTCAAGCAAATGGTCCCAGAAAACAAGCGGGAATAGCCATCCTAATATCTAATAAAATAGACTTTCAACCCAAGTTAATAAAAAAAGATAAGAATGGCCACTATATTCTCATCAAAGGAACCCCCCCCCAAGAGGACATCACAATTTTGAATATCTATGCCCCAAATACAAGAGCACCTACATTCGTAAATGAAACAATATTAAAGCTTAAATTACACATTGATCCTAAAACCCTAATAGTGGAAGACTTCAACACTCCACTCTCACCAAGGGACAGATCAACTAGACAGAAAAAAAAAATAGGGAAATAAAAACACTTACAGAGACCCTAAATCAAATGGACCTAATAGATGTCTACAGATCTTTCCATCCAAACTCAAAAGAGTATACCTTCTTTTCAGCACCGCATGGAACCTTCTCCAAAATAGACCATATAGTTGGTCATAAAGCAAGCTTCAACAGATACAAAAAGATTGAAATAATCCCTTGTATTCTATCTGACCACCATGGACTTAAGCTGGACCTCGACAACAGAAATAACAAACAGCCTACATGCACATGGAAACTGAACAACTTGTTACTCAACAACAGCTGGGTTAAGGAAGAAATAAAGAAAGAATTTAAAGACTTCATAGAATTCAATGAAAATGAAGGCACAACATACCCAAATTTATGGGACACTTTGAAAGCAGTGCTCAGGGGAAAATTTATAGCACTAAGTGCCTGCAAGAAGAAATTCGTTACATCACATACAAACAATTTAATGGCCCAATTAAAAACCCTAGAAAAAAAAGAAGCAGATACACCCAAGAGGAGCAGATGGCTGGAAATAATCAAACTCAGGGCTGAAATCAATCAATTAGAAACAAATAAAACTATTGAAAGAATCAATGAAAAAAAAAGCTGGGTCTTTGAGAAAATCAACAAGATAGACAAACCCTTAGCCAAACTAACTAAAAAGCAGAGAGAATCTATCCAAATCAACAAAATCAGAGATGAAAAGGGTGACATAACTACAGACACAGAGGAAATTCAAACAATCATTAGGTCATACTACAAAAGCCTATATGCCACAAAATTTGAAAACCTAAATGAAATGGACAATTTTCTTGATAGATTCCATCTTCCAACATTAAGTTAAGATCAGGTAGAAAGAGTGAACAGCCCTATATCCCCCAAGGAAATTGAAGCAGTCATTCATAGTC
Organism: Psammomys obesus; assembly: GCF_907164565.1. NCBI lineage: Eukaryota > Metazoa > Chordata > Mammalia > Rodentia > Muridae > Psammomys > Psammomys obesus. The sequence goes on along the minus strand of NW_026596117.1, from coordinate 8,241,051 downwards.
TCCCCTCCAAAAAAAGCCCTGGGCCAGATGGTTTCAGCGCAGAATTCTACCAGACCTTCAAAGAAGTGCTCACACCAATTCTCCTCAAACTATTCCACAAAATAGAAACAGAAGGTATATTACCAAACTCATTCTATGAAGCAACAGACACCCTGATACCTAAACCACACAAAGACCCCCAAAAAAAAGAGAACTTCAGACCTATCTCTCTTATGAACATTGACACAAAAATACTCAATAAAATACTTGCAAACCGAATCCAAGAACACATCAAAGATATCATCCACCACGACCAAGTAGGCTTCATCCCAGGAATGCAAGGGTGGTTCAACATACGGAAATCCATCAATGTAATCCCCCACATAAACAAACTGAAGGAGAAAATCCACATGATCATCTCCTTAGATGCTGAAAAAGCATTTGACAAAGTCCAACACCCATTCATGTTTAAAATCTTGGAGAGATCAGGGATACAAGGCACATATCTAAACATAGTAAAGGCAATATACAGCAAGCCTATAGCCAACATCAAACTCAATGGAGAGAAACTTAAATCAATCCCACTGAAATCAGGGACAAGACAAGGCTGCCCACTCTCTCCCTACCTCTTCAACATAGTACTTGAAGTCCTAGCCAGAGCAATAAGACAACTAAAGGAGATCTAGGGGATACAAATCGGAAAGGAAGAGGTCAAAGTGTCACTTTTTGCAGATGATATGATAGTATATATGAGCGACCCCAAAAATTCAACCAGAGAACTCCTCCAGCTGATAAACACCTTCAGCAAAGTGGCAGGATACAAAATCAACTCAAAAAAATCAGAAGCCCTCCTGTATACCTTTTGTAAAGACAAAAGGGCTGAGAAAGAAATTAGGGAAACAACACCCTTCACAATAGCCACTAGTAACATAAAGTACCTTGGGGTGACACTAACCAAGCAAGTGAAAGACCTGTTTGAGAAAGAAATTGAAGAAGATCTCAGAAGATGGTAAGATCTCCCGTGCTCATGGATTGGTAGGATTAACATTGTGAAAATGGCCATCCTGCCAAAAGCAATCTACAGATTCAATGCAATTCCCATCAAAATACCAACTCAATTCTTTAAAGACCTTGAAAAAAAGATTTTCAGCTTCATATGGAGAAACAAAAAACCCAGAATCTCCAAAACAATCCTGTACAACAACAGATCATCTGGAGGTATCTCCATCCCCGATCTCAAGTTGTACTACAGAGCAATAGTAATAAAAACTGCATGGTATTGGCATAAAAACAGAAAGGAGGATCAATGGAACCGCATAGAAGACCCAGAAATAAACCCACACACCTATGAATACTCGATTTTTGACAAAGAAGCCAAAACCATTCAATGGAAAAAAGACAGCATCTTCAACAAATGGTGCTGGTCCAACTGGATGTCCACATGCAGAAAAATGAAAATAGATCTATATTTATCACCCTGCACAAAACTAGAGTCCAAGTAGATCAAAGAACTCAACATAAAACCCGATACTCTAAATCTGTTAGAAGAAAAAGTGGGGAACAGCCTAGAACTCATTGGCACAGGAGACAACTTCCTGAACAGAACACCAACAGCACAGGCTCTAAGAGCAACAATCAATAAATTGGACCTCATGAAAATGAAAAGCTTCTGTAAAGCAAAGGACACTGTCATCAAAACAAAACACCTGCCTACAGATTGGGAAAGAATCTTCACTAACCTTTTATCTGACAGAGGACTAATATTGAGTATATACAAAAAACTAAAGAAGCTGAAAAACAGCAAACCAAGTAATCCAATTAAAAAATGGGGAGCAGAGCTAAACAGAGAATTCTTGTCAGAGGAATACTGAATGGCAGAGAAATACTTAAAGAAATGCTCAACCTCATTAGCCATCAGGGAAATGCAAATCAAAACGACCTTGAGATATCACCTTACACCCATCAGAATGGCCAAGATGAAAAACTCAAAGGACAACACATGCTGGAGAGGTTGTGGAGAAAGGGGAACTCTCTTCCACTGCTGGTGGGAATGTAAACTGATACAACCACTCTGGAAAATCTATCTGGTGCTTTCTAAGACAATTAGGAATAGTGCTTCCTCAAGACCCAGCTATACCACTGCTAGGTATATACCCAAAGTTTGCTCAAGTACACAAAAGGGATATTTGCTCAACCATATTTATAGCAGCTTTATTTGTAATAGTCAGAACCTGGAAACAACCCAGATGTCCATCAACAGAGGAATGGGTACAGAAATTGTGGTATTTTTACACAATGGAATACTACTCAGCAATCAAAAAGGAGGAAATCATGAAATTTGCAGGCAAATGGTGGGATCTAGAAATGATCATCCTGAGTGAGATATCCCAGAAGGAGAAAGACAAACACGGTATATACTCACTTATATAGACCTATAAGATATGATAAACATAATAAAATTGATACACCTAAAAAAGATAATCAAGAGAGTGGACATGGGGTAAGATTATCAATCCTTGTTTAAAAAGACAGATGGGATGCGCATTGAACATATGACAGGAGTCTACTGAGCGCATTTGAAAGACTATAACTAGCAATGTTTTCAAAGCAAAGACTCATGACCAAACCTTTGGCAGAGTACAGGGAATCATAAGAAAGAAGGGGAGTTAGTTTGATGAGGAAAGGATAGGAGCTACACAAGGACCAAATATATCTGGGCACAGGGTCTTTTCTGAGACTGACATGCAACCAAGGACCATGTATGAATGTAACCTAGAACCTCTGCTCAGATGTAGCCTGTGGTAGCTCAGTAACCAATTGGTTTCCCATAGTGAGGGGAACAAGGACTATTTCTAACAGGAACTCAATGACTGGCTCTTTGGCCTCCCCACCCCCCCAAGGGAGGAGCAGTCCTGTTAGGCCACAGAGGAGAGCTTTGCAGCCAATCCTGAAGATACCTGATAAAACAGGATCAGATGAATGGGGAGGAGGTCCCCCCAATCAGTGGACTTGGCAAGAGGCATGGTGGAGATGAGGGAGGGATGTAGGGACTGGGAGGGAATGAGGGATCGGGACACGGCTGGGATACAGAGTTAATAAAATGTAACTGATAAGAAAAAAATAAAATTCAAAAAAAAGAAATATATAAAGATAGACCTATCGGAATCACACTAGATTTCTCAACAGAAACTATGAAAGCCAGAAGGGTCTGGGCAGATGCCATGCAGACTGTAAAAGAACACAAATGTCAACCCAGATTACTATAACCAGCAAAGTTTTCAATCAACATAGATGGAGAAAAGAAAATACATTCCATGACAAAACTAAACTTAAACAATATCTACAGAGCAAGCCAGCTCTACAGAAGATACTAGAAGGACAACTCAAATCCAATGAAATCAACTATACTCAGGAAAACTGAGGATATAGAAAACTTCACAACAAGAAAATTAAAAGATAACGATTAATGGTAACACCATCAACTCCACAATAAAAGGAACTAAAATTCTTTGGTCACTATTATCTTTCAACATCCGTGAACTCAACTCTCCAATAAAAAGATACAGATTAACAGAATGGTTACAGAAACATGATCCAACATTCTGCTGCATCCAAGAAACACACCTCTCCAACAAAGATAAATACTACCTCACAGTAAAGGACTGAAAAAATGATTTTTAAAGCAAATGGATCTAGAAAACAAGCTGGGGTAACTATCCTAATATCTAATAAAATAGAGTTTCAACCAAAATTAATCAAAAAAGATGGAGGGACACTTAATTCTCATCAAGGAAAAATCACCCAGGAGAACATCACAATTCTGAACATTTATGCCCCAAATACAAGAGCACCTGCATTTGTAAATGAAACATTATTAAAGCATAAATCACACATCTATCCCAATGCTTTAATAGTGGGAAACTTCAACATTCCACTCTCACCAAGGGACAGATCATTTAGACAGAAGGTAAATAGGTAAATAATGACACACAACAGAGGTCCTAAATCATATAGACCTAATAGATATCTACAGAACTTTTCACCCAAATTCAAAAGAGTATACCTTCTTTTCAGCACCTCGTGGAACTTTCCCAAAAATTTATCATGTAGTCTGGCAAAAAGCAAGCTTCAACAGATAAAAAAGATTGAAGTAACCCTTTCAGAACACCATGGCCTAAAACTTGACCTCTACAACAACAGAAATAACAAAAAGTCTACATACACATGGAAACTAAACAACTCCCTACTCAATGACAGCTTGGAGGGAAGAAATGAAAAAAAATGAGACTTCCTAAAATTCAATGAAAATGAAGGCACAACATACCCAAACTCATGAGACACAATGAAGGCAGTGCTAAGAGGACAGTTCATAGCTCTAAGTGCCTTCAGAAAGAAGTTTGAGACAGCTCATACAAGCTACTTGATAGAATACCTAGAAGCAATAGAAAAAAAATAGAAAAAGAAAAGAAACAGACACATCCAAGAGGGTTAGATGATTGGAAATAATCAAACTCAGAGCTGAATTCAATGAATTAGAAACAAAACAAACAATTCTAAGAATCAATGAGACCAAAAGCTTTGAGAAAATCAACAAGATAGACAAACCATTAGCCAAATTAACAGAAAGGCAGAGAGAAACTATCCAAATCAGCAAAATCAAAAATGAAAATGAGGACATAACGACAGACAGTGAGGAAATGCAAACAATCATTAGGTCTTACTACAAAAGCCTATATAACACAAAATTTGAAAACTGAAATGAAATGGACATTTTTCTTGATAGATTCCATTTACCAAAAGTAAATCAAGATCAGGTAAGTAGATTAAATAATCCTATATCTTCCAAAGAAATAGAATCAGTCATTAAAAGTCTCCCTTCCAAAAAAAAAAAAAGAAAGAAAGAAAAAGAAAAAGAAAGAAAAAAACAAAAAAAACCCCAAAACACCCAGGGGCAGATGGTGTCAGCACATAGTTCTACCAGACCGTCAGACCTTCAAAGAAGTGCTAACTCCAATTCTCTTCAAACTCTTCTACAAAATAGAAACAGAAGAAACATTACTATTCTATGAGGCCGCAGTCACCTTGATTCCTAAACCACACACAGACCCAACAAAATAGAGAACTTCAGACCTATTGTTCTTGATAGGTCTGGTGCAAAAATACTCAATGAAATACATGCAAGCCAAATCCAAGAACACATAAATGATATCATCCACCACGACCAAGTAGGCTTCATCCCAGGCATGCAAGAGTGGTTCAATATATGAAAATCCATCAATGTATTCCACCATATAAAAACTGAAGGAGAAAATCACATAATTATCTCCTTAGATGCCAAAAAAGCATTTGACAAAATCCAACACCAACTCAGGTTAAAAGTTGTAGAGAGATCAAGGATACAAGGCACATACCCAAATGTAGAAAAGACAATACACAACAAGCCTATAGCCAACATCAAACTCAATGGAGAGAAACTCAAATCAATCCCACTGAAATCAGGGACAAGGAAAGGCTGCCCACTCTCTCTTATATCTTCAACATAATATTTAAAGCTCTAGCTAGAGCAATAAGACAACTAAAGGAGATCAAGCAGATACAAATCAGAAAGGAAGAAGTCAAAGTATCACTACTTGCAAATGATATGATAGTACACATGAGCGACCCCAAAATTTCAACCAAAGAACTCCTTCAGTAGACAAATAGTTTCGGCAAAGTGGCTGGATACAGAATCAACTCAATAAAAATCAAAAGCCCTCTTGTATAAAAAAGACAAAAGGGCTGATGAAGAAATTAGGGAAAATATATCTTTCACAATAGACACTAATAACATAAAGTACTTTGGTGTGACTCTAACCAAGCAAGTGAAAGACCCGTTTGGAAAAACCAAACCAAACCAACCAAACAAACAAACAAAAAACTTCAAGTCTCTGAAGTAAAAAATAGAAGAATATGGAAAGATCGCCAATGCTTGTGGATCTGTAGGATTCACACAGTGAAAATGGTCATCCTTCCAAAAGCAATCTACAGATTCAATGCAATTTCCATCAAAATACCAACACAATTCTTTATGGAACTTGAAAGAAAAAATCTCAACTTCATATAGAAAAACAAAAAACCCAGAATTGCTAAAGCAATCCTGTAAAACAACAGATCATGTAGAGATATCTCCAACCTGAACTCAAACTATGCTACAGAGAAATATTAATAAAAGCACCATGGTACTGGCATAGAAACAGAATGGTGGATCAATGGAACCGAATAAAAGACCACATACCTATGAATATGGATACTTGATTTTTGACAAAGAAATCAAAATCATTCAATGGAAAAAAAGACAGCATCTTTAACAAATGGTGCTGATTGAACTGGATACCTACATGAGGAAAAATGGAAATAGATCCATATTTATCACCCTGCACAAAACTAAAGTCCAAGTGGATCAAAGACCTCAAAATAAAACCAGACACACTAACCTTTTAGAAGAAAAAGCGGGGAAGAGCCTAGAATTCATTGGCACAGGAGACAACTTCCTGAACAGAACACCAACAGCACAGTCTCTAAGATCAACAATCAATAAAGGGGACCTCATGAAACTAGAAAGCTTCTGTATAGCAAAAGACATCGTCATCAGAACAAAACAACAACCTACAGACTGGGAAAGGATCTTTACCAGCTCTATATCTGACAGAGGGCTAATATCCAGAATATATTAGAACTCAAGAAGTTAAAAAGCAACAAATCAAGTAATCCAATTGAAAAATGGGTACAGACATAAACAGATAATTCTTTTTTTATTTTTTATTAATTACACTTTATTCATTTTGTATCCCCCAATAAGCTCCTCCCTCTTCCCCTCCCGATCCCACCCTCCCTCCTGTTTCTGCATGCATGCCACTCCCCAAGTCCACTGATAGGGGAGGTTCTCCTCTCCTTTCTGATCTTAGTCTATCAGTTCTCATCAAAAGTGGCTGCATTGTCCTCTTCTGTGGCCTGGTAGGGCTGCTCCCTCCTCAGGGGGAGGTGATCAACGAGCAGGCCAATCAGTTCATGTCAGAGGCAGTCCCTCTTCCCATTACTAGGTAACCCACTTGGACACTGACATGCCATAGGCTACATCTGTGCAGGGATTCTAGGTTATCTCCATGAATAGTCCTTGGTTGGACTATGAGTCTCTGGGAAGTTTCCTGGATTCAAATTTTCTTGTTCTGTTGCTCTCCTTGTGGAGTTCCTGTCCTCTCCAGCTCTTACTATTTTGTAAAGAGCCTGAAGCAAACGCCATTACAAGATGGTGCTGGCATCTGGTGTGTGAGATCGTAAACAACTGCCTATGCGCATGCGCTAAAGCTGAATTCGAGCCTGGGATTGGCTTACTTAGTGATGTAAGATGGCCTGATGGGCTGTATCCAATCAGGAACCAACACGTCACCACTTAGAGTATAAAAGGAGTGCCATTTTGGGGCTCTAGGTCTTCCTCTCATTACTGTTGAATAAATGCTTGCTGCAGAAGAATCCTGGTGTCAGGACAAGGTCAATATGCCAACAATCAGACCAACTATGAATGGGGAGCTTATGGGCAGGTTTCAACCGCTGCTATTAGAGCTTGGAAAGCACTTTCAAAAAAGGGGGAACCCACAGGTCATTCAACAAAAATAATTCAAGGTCCTCAGGAGCCTTTTGCTGATTTCATGGCCCGAATGACGGAATCAGCAGGCAGGATCTTTGGTGATCCGGAACGAGTTAAGCCAATGATAGAACAATTAATCTATGAAAATGCTTCCCCCGAATGTAAAGCAGCTATCCTTCCAAGGAAAAATAAGGGATTAACAGACTGGATAAAAATCTGCCGAGGACTGGGAGGACCTCTTACAAATGCTGGTTTAGCGGCAGCTATTTTACAAAGCAGAAGCCAAGGTCAAGCAAAGAATTCTAGGGTTTGTTTCAACTGTGGAAAACCTGGACATCTCAAACGAGAATGTCAGACTAAACAGCAGAAAAAGATCCCTGGTCTCTGTCCAAACTGTAAAAAAGGACGCCATTGGTCCAATGAGTGTAGGTCGGTTAAGGATATTCAAGGAAAAATTATTTGCCATGATGCCCCAGCTGAGGAGAAAAATGAAACTATTCCAAAAAACGGGCCTTGGGCCCCAGGTCTCAGGCCCAAAAAGGTATGGGACACAGATCAACCCCAGGGGGACTTATGCGGCAGCCGAGTCACAAGAGGCTCCGCAGGAGTGGACCTCCGTGCCACCTCCCAATTCTTATTAGTCTCCCATATGGGAGTTCAACCAGTTCCAGTACAATTTTCTGGCCCTCTGCCTAAAGGAATTGTTGGCCTTATTTTGGGCCGCTCTTCACTTACATTGAAGGGACTTATGATCCACCCTGGTATATTAGACCAAGACTTTACTGGGGAGCTTTAAGTTCTCTGCTCCTGTCCACAGGGTATATTTTCTATCTCGCCTGGGGATAGGATTGCTCAGTTGATTCTACTTCCAAGTTTACATGATCATTTTCCATCTGCTGAGGTGTCTAGGGGCTCCAATGGGCTTGGCTCTTCTGGAACTGATTTTGCCCACTTAGTAGTTGATCTCAAAACTAGACCCACCTTACAATTAACAATAGAAGGAAAAAATTTTACTGGAATCTTAGATACAGGAGCAGATAAAAGTATTGTTTCCTCCAACTGGTGGCCTAAGGCGTGGCCTGTTATGCTGTCATCTCATTCTTTACAAGGGCTGGGATATGAAGCCAGCCCCACAGTTAGTTCCCGCTCTTTGATTTGGCGGGATCCAGAGGGTCGAACAGGAAGTTTTGTGCCTTATGTACTTCCTCTTCCTGTTAATCTCTGGGGAAGAGATGTTTTACAAGACGTAGGCCTTACTTTAACTAATGAGTATTCTCACCAATCCAGAGACATGATGAAAAAGATGGGATATAAAGAAGGAAAGGGTTAGGGAAGAGGGAACAGAGAAGGTTAAGCCCTGTTCCCCAAGAAGGCAATAAGGGGAGACAAGGTTTGGGTTTTTCCTAGCTGCCACTGAGGGCTCCATACCCATACCATGGCTTGCAGGGGAAGCTGTATGGGTTCCTCAGTGGCCTTTATCCACTGAGATACAATATGAAAACTTTACTGCTAATCTGTCCAGAGAATTGTCTTTATACCTTGTAGGAAATTGGTCAGAAGGATTTGATGAGACGCTGGAGGTATTAAGAGCAACAATTGTGATGATTAATTCAACACGAGTGGACCTGTCACTGATGAAGGGACTCTCCTCGTGGATTTTTTTCAGCCTTTTCTTTCTTCAAAGAATGGGTGGGGGTTGGTTTATTTGGCACTATGCTCTGTGGTGGATTGGTCTTGGTTCTTTGGTTGCTTTGTAGGCTCAGAAGCCAACACGCCCATGATAAGGCCATTATTACTCAAGCGCTTGTTGCAATAGAGCAAGGCTCCTCCCCTGAAGTTTGGCTTTCTTTACTTCGCAAGTGAGGCAGTGAACAGCCCTTGCACTCCCAGGAGACGTTGAACTCCATTGCACGGGAAGGGTGTGGCACCTGCTTGAGTTGCCTACCTTACACTCGGTCTGTCAAGCTAAGCATTGCACAGAGAATCCTAAATCGCCTTGATAGACTCTCTGAAAGGTATGTCTAATTGCATGAGGGTTGTGTCTAAGTTTTACCCTCCCTCGGGAAAAAGGATACGGGCTGGGTCAGGACAGTCGATGAATGTAGGGTTCGGAGATTGTACCAGTACATTAACCATCTGCATCGGGGATTGGACCTCTACCTTTGGCCATTGTGTCTTAATAAAATAAAAAGGGGGAGATGTAAAGAGCCTGAAGCAAACGCCATTACAAGATGGCGCCGGCATCTGGTGTGTGAGATCGTAAACAACTGCCTATGAGCATGCGCTAAAGCTGAATTCAAGCCTGGGATTGGCTCACTTAGTGATGTAAGATGGCCTGATGGGCTGCATCCAATCAGGAACCAACACGTCACCATTTAGGGTATAAAAGGAGTGCCATTTTGGGGCTCTAGGTCTTCCTCTCATTACTGCTGAATAAATGCTTGCTGCAGAAGAATCCTGGTGTCCGTGTGCGTTCTTGCTGGCGAGACGACCATGCGGGCTACACTATTTCCCACTTCTTACATAAAATTCCATTCACTCTGCCCCTCAGTTGGCCATGAGGCTCAGCATCTGCTTTGATAGTCTGCAGGGCAGAGGCTTTCAGAGGCCCTCTGTGGTAGGTTCCTAGTTTGTTTCCTGTTTTCTTCTTCTGGCTTTATTTGTAATAGCTAGAAGCTGGAAACAACCCAGATGCCCCTCAACTGAAGAATGGATGCAGAAATTGTGGTACATCTATACAATGGAATATTACTCAGCAATGAAAAATAAGGAAATCATGAAATTTGCAGGTAAATGGTGGGACCTGGAAAGGATCATCCTGAGTGAGGTGTCCCAGAAGCAAAAAGACACACACGGTATATACTCACTCATATAGACATACAACGTAGGACAAGCCCACTAAAATCTATGCATCTAAAGAAACCAAGCAAGAGAGAGGACCCTAACTAAAATGTTCAATCCCCACCTGAAAGGCAAAGAGGATAAACATCAGAAGAAGAAGAAAACAGGAAACAACCTAGAAACCTGCTACAGAGGGCCTCTGAAAGCCAAAAGAAGAAAACAGATAATTCTTTATAGAAAAATGTAGAATGTTAAAGAAACACTTCAAGAAATGCTAAAAGCAGATACTAAGACTAATAACCAAACCCTCAGCAGAGTGCAGAGAATCATATGAAAGAAGGGGAAGTTAGTATGAAATGGAATGGACAGGAGCTCCAAAAGGACCAAATATATCTGGGCACAGGGGTCTTTTCTGAGACTGACACTCCACCAAGGATCATGTATGAATATAACCTAGAACCGCTGCTCAATTGTAGCCCGTGGTAGCTCATTAACCAATTGGTTTCCCAAGTAAGGGGAAAAGGGACTATTTCTGACAGGAACTCAATGGCAGGCTCTTTGGCCTCCCCACCCTCAAGGGAGGAGCAGTCCTGCTAGGCCACAGAGGGGGACTTTGCAGCCAGTCCTGAAGATACTGGATAAAACAGGGTCAGATGAAAGGGGAGGAGGTCCTCCCCAATCAGTGGACTTAGAAAGGGGCAGGGAGGAGATGTGGGAGGGAGGGAGAGATTGGGAGGGAATGAGGGAGCGGGATACAGCCGGGATACAGAGTTAATAAAATGTAACTAATAATAAAAAAATAAAAATAATAAAGAACTAAAAAAAAATGCTCAATGTCATCAGGGAGATGCAAATCAAAGCGACCCAGAGATTTCACCTTACACCCATCTGAATGGCTACGATCAAAAACATACTGGAGAGGATGTGGAGAAAGGGAAACCCTCCTCCATCGCTGGTTGGAATGTAGACTTGTACAAACACTTCGGAAATCAATCTGGTGCTGTCTCAGAGAATTAGGTATAGTGCTTCCTCAAGATACAGCTATACCACTCCTATGCATATATCCAAAATATGTTCAAGTGTATCCACCATTTTTGTAGCAGTTTCATTCCTAATAGTCAGAATCCGGAAACAACGGCCATATCCCTCAACTGAGCAATGGATACAGAAATTGTGATATATCTACACAATGTAATACTACTCAGCAATTAAAAACAAGGAAATCATGAGTTTTGCATGCAAATGATGGGAACTAGAAAAGATCATCCTGAGTGAGGTATCCCAGAAGCAAAAGCACATGCATGGTATATACTCACTTAAGTGGATATTAGACATATAATATAGGATAAACATACTAAAATCTGTACACCTTAAGGAAGCTAAGCAAGAAGGAGGACGTTGGGTAAGCTGATCAATGCTCACTCAAAAAGGCAAACAGTGTGGACATCAGAAGTGGAAGAAAACAGGGAACAGGACAGGAACCTACCACAGAGGACCTCTGAAAGACTCTGTCCTGCAAGGGATCAAAGCAGAGGCTGAGACCCATAGCCAAACTTTGGGCAGAGCTCAGGGAATCTTATGAAAGAAGAGGAAGATAAAAAGACCTGGAGGGGAAAAGGAGCTCCACAAGGAGAGAAAAAAATCTGGGCACAGCGGTCTTTTTTGAGATTGATACACCAACCAAGGATCATTCTTGCAGATAACCTAGAACCCCTGCACTAATATAGCCCATGACAGCTCAGTGTCCAAGTGGGTTCCCTAGTAATGCAAATAGGGGTTGTCTCTGACATGAACTCTGTGTACTGCTCTTTGATCACCTCCTCCTCAGGGGGTGCAGCCTTACCAGGCCTCAGAAAAGACAATTCAGACAGTCCTGATGAGACCTGAGAAGCTAGGATCAGATGGAAGGGGAGGAGGACTCCCACTATCAGCACCACTGTGGTAGGGGCATGGGAGGAGAAGAAGAAGGGAGGATGGGGTTGGGAGGGAACAAAGAGGGGCTAGAGTTGGGATACAGAGTGAATAAATTGCAATTAAAATAAATTTAAATTAAAAATAATTTAATTTTAAAAAATAAAAAAATATTTATAAATAAATAAATAAGTGGATGAATGCGTAAATAAATAAAATAGGAAAAAAAAGGAAAGAAAAAAAAAACCTCATTAGGACAAACTCTAAATTCTTCCTATCCATGTCTGATGTTAAAAGACTCTCCTACAATACTTTCAGCTATGTTGACTACAACATACTTCTCTCTCTTGGACCCTTTCCACATCCTTTTAACAGCTGTTCTTGGCAGGTGTTCCATGACTGTACCATCTGAAACATCTTGCGTCTTCAAAGAAATCCAGGCTTTTCTTTCACAGCTTCAAAACACAGCCTCTCTGGGACTCCATGCAGGAACACCCCTGAAACATGCATGACTTCAACAGCTTTCCTCAGCCACAGAAGTTGATTCCCTAACCACCTGCTTGTACCTTTGACTCTAAAACCAGAACACCTGGCTGAGCCTGCCAAGTCCTGCTGCTTGCTGGGAAGTGACTATTACCCCCTTTATTCAAACACATTTTCATCGGTTTTCTGTTTTCAACTGTTTCCTTCACTGTTTACCTTTTTCAAAATTTTGCTTTACAGTTTAAAAGCTTAGCTATTTATGATCATATTTTGAAGCCACCACTTTATTCCATTTGACCTCATGCTTTACAAATAAAAATGAACTTTTTATCTCCTGAGCACTGGACTGATTTCCATTACATTTCCTGGAGCTCCTTTTATCCAGAAATGTACATTTATACATATTTTATTTTTTCTTGATTAGGTTGCTCTTTTTCATTGAAAACTGCATATTTCATGATGTCCTTATTATTAATTGCTGAGTAACATTCCATTGTGTAAATATACCACAATTTTTGTATCCATTCCTCAACTGAGGGACATCTGGGTTGTTTCCAGCTTCTGGCTATTATAGATAAAGCTTCTATGAACATGGTTGAGCAAATGTCCTTGTTGTATACTTGAGAATCTTTTGGATATATGCCTAGGAATGATATAGCTGGGTCTTGAGGTAGCACTATTACAATTTGTATGAGAAAGCACCAGATTGATTTCCAAAGTGTTTGTACAAGTTTACATTTCCACCAGCAATGGAGGAGGGTTCCCCTTTCTCCACATGTTCTCCAGCATGTGGGTTGTCATTGAGTTTTTTATCTTAGCCATTCTGATGGGTGTAAGGTGAAATCTTAGGGTCATTTTGATTTGCATCTCCCTGAAGACTAAAGATGTTGAGCATTTCTTTAAGCGTTTCTCTGTCATTTGATGTTCCTCTATTGAGAATTCTCTGTTTAGTTTTGTACCCTATTTTTTTGAATTTTATTTTTTTTCTTATCAGTTACATTTTATTAACTCTGTATCCCAGCCGTGTCTCGATCCCTCATTTTTATTGGGACTTAGAAAAGATCATCCTGAGTGAGGAATCCCAGAAGCAGAAAGACACACATGGTATACACTCACTTATAAGTGGATATTAGACATATAATATAGAATAATCATACCAAAATCTATACACCTAAGGAAGCTAATCAAGAAGGAGGACCCTGGGTGTGATGATCAATCTTTATTCAGAAAGGCAAATGAGATGGACATCTGAAGAGGGAGAAAACAGGGAACAGGACAGGAACCTATCACCGAGGTCCTCTGAAAGACTGTCCCAGCAGGGTATCAAAACATATGCTGAGATGCAGAGCCCAACTTTGGGCAGAGTGCAGGGAATCATATTAAAGAAGGGGGAGAAAAAGAGACCTGGAAGGAAGAGGAGCTTCACAAGGGAGCATCAGAACCAAAAATTATGGGCACAGCGATATTTTCTGAGACTGATACTCCAAACAACGACCATGCATGGAGATAACCTAGAACCCTAGCACAGAAGTAGCCCATGGCAGCTCAGTCTCCATAGGACCAGGGAGTATCTCTGACATGAACTCATGGGCTGGCTATATGATCATCTCCACCTGAGGTGGGGAGCAGCCTTACCAGTCCACAGAGGAAGACAAAAAAGCTAGTCCTGATGAGACCTGATAGACTATGGTCAGATGTAAAGGGAGGAGGACCTCCCCTATCATTGGACTGGGGTAGGGGCATAGGAGAAGAGGGAGGGATGGTGGGATTGAGAAAGGATGGGGGAAGGCGCTACACCTGGGATTCAAAGGGAAGAAACTGTAATTAATAAAAATTTAAAAAATTAAAATAAAAGCTGTATTAAGAGTAATAACTAATAACCACATGAAAGATTCAATATTAGGTTGTCCTGAAATCTCCTCTGCCAATGCCATTAATGCAAAACTTTTCAGTTTAGCCTCCAACAGATCTATCAGACAAAGCAGCCACATTCTTTGCCAACATATCCTAATAGTATCTGAGATACAGAGAGAGAGAGAGAGAGAGAGAGAGAGAGAGAGAGAGA